>NC_055976.1:6833346-6890846 GCF_018492685.1 Alosa sapidissima
GGAAACAAGTGAGAGTGGCAGGAATATAAAATGTATACACTATTTTTTCATTTTTCACTTAAGCCTAAACTTAAACTGAAGCCATTGGTGACTGAATCGGAGAATATCATGGCTCCTCTCGACCTACATTTCTTATTGGAACTGGAAGAAGTAGTATTCTAATATTCTAAGTAAAGTGCATTAAGCTCTGTTGTCGCTAACAGTTAGCTTGCCAAGTTGAATGTATGGAATGGGGTTTAAGAGACTGAATCTATGCTTAGAGCGTTAGTCCACATTTATGTTGAAGGAAATTCTCAAAGCCAATTACATTGAGGGGAATCCAGTGCTTTGGGATGTGAAGAAGGGAATTGGTCTGCTTTCATATCTCTCCCCTCTACTTCTATGGAAAAGAGGATTATTCCAAACTACCTCTCCATCCTCTGTTCTTTGGCCTCGTGCAACATTTAATCACATATCATAGCAGTAACTGTCAGGCCAGTAATCGTCCCTTGTCATTTCTTATATGGCTCAGTAAAGTGTCCTTGGGTGAGCCACAGCAGATTGGAAATGCACACCTGTAACATAACAGCCATAGTGTGTGTGAGTGTGTGTTTGTGTGTGTGTGTGTGTGTGTGTGTGTGTGTGTGTGTGTGTGTGTGTGTGTGACTTTGTGTATGAACCTACAGTATGTGTGTGTGTGTCAGTGTGTGTGTATGTGTGTGTGTGTGTGTGTGTGTGTGTGTGGGTGGGTGGGTGAGTGTGTGTGTATGTGAGAGTGTGTTTGTATGGGGAATGTTCTGTGTATTTAGTTGTTTGTCCAGTGCAGTTTGTTCAGCTCTCCAGAGGTGAATGGGATAGCCACCAATCCTGTGATGTCCATCCGTGCGACCTTGACTGACCGTGGTAGGAAGGCCGAAGTGTCTGCTTGGTTGCCCAAGTCGTTTTGTGATCATTACAGTGTGTGTGTGTGTGTGTGCATGTGCAGGCGTGTGAATAACGACCTACAGAAGACAGTCCTAAGTGCTGTGCCCAAGACTCTAGAGTCAGCAATATTACCAGGGCAGCCTCTCCTCTTCTCTCCCTCTCTTTCTCTTGCTCTCTCTTGCTCCCTCTCTCTCTATCTCTCTCTATCTCTCTCTCCCTCTCTCTATCTCTCTCTATCACTCTCTCTCTCTATCTCTCTCTATCTCTCTATCTCTATCTCTCTCTATCTCTCTCTCCCTATCTCTCTCTCCCTCTCTCTCTATCTCTCCCTCTCTATCTCTCTCTCCCTCTCTCTCTATCTCTCTCCTTCTTTCTATCCCTCTCTCTCTCTTCCTATCTCACTTCCTGTCTCTGAGCGCATGTGTGGAGTGACTGGGCGTGGCTGGTGAGTGATGATGCACTGATTTACATAGATAGATGATCTTCAGCACCACTATTTCCATTCTGAATATTTATTCCAATACTTTGAATTCCTCAAAATCTATCTTGTTTGTATAGTGTCCAGAGTCCAGTGTCAACCCACACTGTTGTTTTTCACATCCTCCTACATCAGTGACTCCAGTGAGTGTTTCTCTACCTGTTTTCATGTTCTGGCTTTGCCCTATTCGATAAAGAAAACAGCAGTGTTTTTGAACTGAAGGACTCAAACAAGTTAGAACAAGTGTGGTATCAAGTGTGGTGTTTCTGAGTGGATGTTGTTACCATAGAATCCAGAGATTCCAGAGTGTTATGAAAGGTGCAACAGCTTTTTAAAAAAGCAGTGATCTACTTTCAGATTCAACAAAATCACAATCAAGGCACAAAGGCACAATCAGACAGATTTGTTTCTGCTAAGTATATATGGAGTATATTTAAAATGCATATTTATAATGCATACAAAAGCATGCATTTTCATATAATGCATTTTCAGTCAGAAATGTTTGTATGCGCTTTCAATTTCTTGAAGAAGAAGCAAAATTGGAATGGAAAGGTGACAGGCTGTATGGCAGCTCAGGGAGGACATATTTGTGGAGGATGAGGCTAGAGATTCTAAACTGCTTATGGGGAAATGGAAGGCACAGGGATCAGGACCTGTCTATAACATTGTACATTTTAATGAGTCTGACTCCGTTTCCTGCATTTTTGAAAGATGTTTCCCAGACTTGTTTTGCTCCGAGTCAATAAATTGCTAGATTAGGAAGGTGTCTTGAGCAGTAGTGCTCGCATGAAAACTAATATGCAAAGAAATACAAATGTGTCACGTAAGGCTGCAGTAAACCCACCTGTTTATGCATTCAGGGCCAGCTTCCCTTATATGGATTAAGCCTAGTTCTAGACTAAAGCACACTTCAACGAAAACCTCCATTGAAAAAAGCTTTTAGTCCAGGACTAGGTTTGATCTACAGTATATACAGGAAGCTGGCTGCATGTAATCTTTTTGGACATTCAAATACATTGTTTTATATAGGTGTTATAACAGACCTCTATAATCTTGTTGGCAGGTCATCAAATCACTGTTAGTTTTCACTGAAATACTGCAGTAGATAGATGAGCAACTCATGTTAGTGTCATGTGAGCAGGTAATACTAAATATTTAGAGATCATGTACATGTATAATTCAATTTCAAAGCTGATCTAGTCCATTTAGCTTACCTGTGTATTAAATGTGCTCTTCAGCTCGTTTTTAAGTTTAGAGCAGGCATCAGTGTGTTGCCAAGTATCAGACCTGCATGTACTGTATACTGCACATGCTATGCAACATTACATTGACTAAGGAATAGGCCTCTATGGCCTGTGACTTAAAAGCAGAGCCTGTGGTAAACTGTACAGCCAGAATGCTTACTGTGGGAGGCTACAGCTTTGAACTAAAGAACATTCAGCATAGCAAAATGCACCAAATCATTAGGCAACCTTACCAGCATCCAGTAAATTATTAACTCAGCTGTGAGATTTCATTTAAAGCTGGGCGAACACCAAGATTTATCAAGCTCATGGTCTGCTCCAAGAAGCAAATACCATAACTGTAGCAGTCAAGTCAAATTGCAATACTGTTTATAAGCATCTGGCAAAATAGCCACTGGCTTTTTAAGAATCCGCTTGCTCTCCTACTTTCATACTCCCCCTCTCTTTCTTTCTTTCTCTCTCTCTCTCTCTCTCTCTTTTTCTCTCTCACTACAACAGTAGAGATTTCATGGTGCGTCAGCCTGTCATGCTGCATCATTACAAGTGAACTCCAAATTAACGGGCCACACAGTGTTACAGTGTCATAGAAATTCACCGCACATTTTGGATCATCGCAAAATCAGCTCACTTCACCGACGTCAAATATTTGAAATGTGCACTATTAAAACTGGACATAAGGTCACTAGATCTTTGAAATTCACTACTGTGTGAATTTTATCCACAATCACACACACACAAAAAAAAACATTGTTAATACACATCGTTGTTCCCGGTCCTCCCTGTCACGCGTGGAAAAGAGGTGGGGGAAAAGTCTTAAGGGAGAAACGACCTGGGATGCATTACCTAATAGATTTGGCAGAAGCGTGGAGTTCAGGGCCATCCGATAAAGCTGGGTTACAGTACTCTAATCAATCACTAAGACCTCAAGCCAATTTAGGCAGAAGCCTGACATCCAAGATAGGCTTTCAGACGGGATTAGAACAGCTGAATAGGAAGTCAACACATCTGCCAGTGTGTGCAGAGGAGCGGCACTAGGCTCGCCCACCTGTCCTCCAGCTCGGGCCCTCCTCCTGTTTGATAGGAGGCCGACTGGCTCCCCGCCTCCTCCCCGAGTCGCTTGCCTCGGATGCCGACGAGTACCTCCCTCCCCTCCCCTCCCCTCCCCTCTCCTTTCCTCTCCTCCCCATGCCACTCCCCACCCCCCACCCCCCCTGCTGTTGTATGTGTAATGAGATATTTTATAGTTTTCTCTCTCTCCGCCACTTGTGATCTCTCCGGAGGGCGAGGGGAGGGGGCATGTCATGATTGCGAGGAGCTGTGTGCCGCCACCCGGCATTTGCGCCGTCTCAGGCTGTGTCATGGAGCACGGGGCCTCAAGGGTCCAGGCAAGGGGGGAAAAAATAGGCTGAGACGGAAAAAAAAACTCACCACACTTGTTCCCAGACTACTGAGCACTGGATGAAGTGTAGGAAAGGCTATGTTGTTATGAGCTGCTGGCCTCAGAAGCTACTCTAGCCTGCCTGCTAGCCTTTAGCCATTTGAATCTGAATCCGACTGTGGGGTGTATTAATTTCAGACAAACCTCCTCAAGAGCATTGGAAAATAGAACTGCAGTCCCCCCCCCCCCCTAAGCCCAGCAGAGATCAAACTAGAGAACGGCCAATGCATCTGATAATGTCTAAATAAGGTGTTGGTTCAGCTGTGATGATTGATATCAGTCCAATAATCCCCTTCCATCTCCACTAAATCCACTGGCTAACACTGCTGATGGAAGCTTTCGCTAGTCAACACATTTGAAAATCAGAACAGCATTTAGCTTTCTCTTTCTCTCTCTATCTCTCTCTCTCGCTCTCTCTCTCTCGCTTGCTCTCTCTGTTTTAACAGCAGTTTTTTTTTAGCAAACGTTTGACAAGCTATTATACTAAAAGTGAGTATGTTGATGAGTCTGGTGAGTATGTTGATGAGTCTGGTGAGTATGTTGAGTCTGTGAGTATGTTGATGAGTCTGTGAGTATGTTGATGGGTTTGTGAGTATGTTGAGTCTGTGAGTATGTTGATGAGTCTGTGAGTATGTTGATGAGTCTGTGAGTATGTTGATGTCAAAACTCATGAGGTAGTTCAGTAGAAATCTACCATGACATGACATACCACTAAAATACCAATAGAAGTGCTTGTCAGTAATGAAAGCCATATAGCCTCATGTTCCTAAAGACACTGTTAAGCCCTAGTTATATATTATATGAGCACACATACCATACCATCCTATAATGTGTACTATGTATGAGTGGCGACTGGCTTTTTACTCTTTGGTCTCTGATGCAAGCGGTAAAAGCTAGACTGATGCTCTGATGAATCATTAACACACTGCACAGCAAGATTGTTATATTTTTTTCATCCGGTTAGAAAATGGAGGCCTGCTCAAAAACAAGTTCATCAGCACAGCTAATATCTCTGGAAGCGGCAGCAGTGTGCTGCAGCCTCAGTTGAATGCTTTGAGTACAGTATTGTAATTATCTTCTCGGCCTCACCCACATTAAAAGGACATTTCTCTGTTCCTCATAATGGGCTATGGCCTGGGTCCTGAAAGCAGAGGTCTGTTGTTCCCTCACTGGTGGCAAAGTTAATTATAAGCAGAGATAGACAGCCTTGCATGTCGACTGTCCATCATCATTGCGTGAGCTCATCTTGCTCAATGCGCTTTCATTATGTGGTGAGCAGGTTAGAGGGAATGCTTAATGTGGAATTGAATGTTTCCCCCCCAGCTTCTCCCCCTCCCAGCTGCGGTTACGGAGGTGCTATCACATATTTCTCAGCACAGAGTCTGGGATTCCGGCATGTCGCACACAGCACATTGACACTTCAAATTTCGTTTCATTTGCCACTTGCCTCTTTGCAACTGTAATCCATTTGCATGTAAATGGCTATGTTATCCTGCTTTTGGCATTTTTTTGATGTTCTCCTTTTTCTTTGAAAAGGGAACAACAATGCTGTGGTGATAATGTCTCACAACAATAATATAATTTCTCCCAAAAAATCCATTTCAAAGAGCCTAATTAGTCTCTTGTTTGCATTCAGTGACTTTTGTCATTGTACAAAAGACTGCTCCCAGACCATAGACTACAGTGCTAATTATATTATACATTGCATGCTATTTTTTTTTGTGTGTGATCTTGATACTTGCCCTACTGTCTTCCATGCCTTCCGAGTGGCCACTCAGGATAGTATTTATGGCAGGAGGACTAAATGTACAGAGTAAAGAGCGTCCAGGACACGAGCAGCTGGGGATGGCTGATTCCGTACAGCGCTCTTCCTGTGACATTTCAGCGTGGAGCCGCGTGCATCATCACCCTGGGCTGTGCCAGCCGCCTCACTGCGGCAGGAATTAAGCAGCATCGCCAGGCCAGAACGTGGAATATTTTTTCGTCAGCATATTAATGTAGTCATGGTAGGTCGGCCGCAAATGCCAAGACACATCATGCTATTAATAGCGCTCTAATTTTCCAGTTAACATCTGGGTCATGGCTCTGTGTTTTTTTTCAAGCTGGAATTATTCAAATATGCGGAAGCTGAATCCCGTTCATATGTTTTTGAGGAGCCCTTTTGCATTGTCTGTGAAAGGTCACTTTGCCATATTTGAGCTGTGACTTCATAGTAACCTGCATTGAATTAGCCCTTGAACAGACTACAACATTCAGCCACGCAAATGTGTGTTTTTTATTGTAACTGATAACGCAATTAGTTCAATGTGGGATTGCTGTCAAATGTGCAGGATGTGCTATAAAAGGATAACAACATCATAACAATACCAGGATGAAAGGATGAAAGCTCTGAACCACTTGAGTCAGACTTGCTTTGAAATTCAAGATAGCCATGTTTCATCCTCTAAGCTATCACCACTTCAAAGGGTCCAGGTCACTTGACTCTTCTGAAAACAATTTGTTTGTGTTTATTTGCCTCCGCGAGAGAGAACACAGTGTCACAGTGACAGGAAAACTTGTAAATGTGTGGAGAGGAACATGGCAGAGTCAGATTGATTGCATTTCACCGTCATTGTGTTGTTGGTGCAGAATGGTTGGGCTAGCTGTAAACTGGGAACGCCACTGACTTAATGCAATATATGTCGCAGCAATGCGGTCAAAGATGCAATTCCTTTATTTTCGAGTGGTGTTGCAGAGCAACATGTCTCAGGGAGTGAACAGCTCATGGCATCATAATGAAGTAGTTTTCAAGCGACCATTAATTACCAGCGAGAAATCACACATTTTTGTCACCAAAATGAATATTCCTCCCAGAGAAAAATTGGGTGGGTACATATATAGTGTTTATATGGGCCAAGGGTATGCAGCTCCCCTGGGCTGTGAACATCACATTCAGCAGTTACTAGGTTTATCATCCATTAGAGCAGGAGGCCAAGCGATGCTGGCTCTGATTAATTAAAGTAAGGAATGCTCTACCATGGGATTAGGCAGCTGTAAGTGGCTTACTCTCTAAGAGTGCAATAGTATCTGTTATTGGGTTTTATAGCATTGAGGGCTAGTAGCACACTGTGACTGTGTATTTAGCATTACAGCCCAGCAATAACTTGCTGCTTGTTTCATAGTATTCTTGACTTCGTAGTATGATTGCCTGAAAAATATTGCCTTGCATTAAGAACTATATTATCTTCAATGAAAACATTCACACTCAAGATAACAGCACAGCTCAGCCGTTGCATAATCATCATCAATGCTCAGCTTGGGTCTTCTTGACCTAAAAACAGATCACAGCCAAAGTGACATAGCAGCCAGTCATTTGGAAAAGCACTCCTCAATCCCAGGTGTTTTATTTGACTTTAGTAAATGATGTTGGCATTGAAGGTAAGTCAGATGTCACATCAGATAACCTTGAGATTTACAAAATTACCCAGTAAATAAACAATTTGTAAAGCTTTCAAATGTTTACATATGGTGGGATTAGAGAGTGAGTCTGCGATCACCCTTGTGGTTTTTGAAAAGGTCCCCTGGGTTAAGTTGAGTGATTAGCTTCTTTGAATATTCTTCCAGGAATTGTCTAGTGGGAGGACGCCTGCTGTGGATCAATAGAGGCATTAGTATGATGAGCTGTAAGGGGAAGGTTTTTTGTAGCATAAGCAAGCTACACAATCCCCCCTTTACAGTCGGCTCACTTCGACACTTCTCATTTGCACATGCAAACACACCACCGCAGCATGTTGACATAAGATGCCGGTTTATCAGAGAGTAGACAAAGTTGTGCAGATACTGTTATGAGTGGTGTTAGAGGTTGTGTCTTAATCAGTGGGTTTTCTTGTCTCTGCCTCCGATCTCATTTTTAACTCGTCTGTTCTCTCGCTTTGTTCGAGGAAAATTTCTATTCCTGTATCACATTAGGCTCTGTACATGCAAATTAATTTCCCCCCTTTCTACTGCGAAAGTTTGCATGAAATTATGTGTGCCGAGCACTGCTCTTTTTCTCCGAAGAGGAAAATGCATAAATGTACACAAATGAGTTTGTGTTAATTTTTGTAGTCAATGAGCCTCGGTCCTTGCCCAAAGCGCAAACGTTTTTTTTTTTTTTTTTTAAATTCCACAAATATGTGGAGATCATTATCAATCCCATACACATGAAGACGTAAGATGTTTGATGGCACCACAGCATATTTCACTGATCTACTGTACTACTACACTTTCCACTGTCATACTTCTGATGAAAATCTCTATGTATCGAGAAGTGGTTGATTGATTTTGTATGGATCTCAAGCCAGGCTTATGCTTTGCGGCACTTCCTTATTCTCTAGTAAAAAAGAAAGAGAAAAGAAAGGAGGGGGGGGGGGCCTCGTCCTTGCGAAGACGGCAACAATTTGTACAGCGCGGTAACATGCAAGGGTAGAGGTGGACTGTACCACCATTCTTCACTGTCTCCAATAAACATCCTGAAAAGAAGTTGGGGTTGTGATTACAGCTCCATAGACTGCGCAGTTCTTTTTTTGTCCTTGATATGGTGCCAAAGCTGGAGAGAAATAATGACTGCATAGGCAGTTTCCTGGGCCTGCCGAGCATCCCCTGCCAGGATTATTTGGAAGCTGGAGGGCAAGGAGGGGTGGTGGTGGTGGAGGAGGAGGAGGGGTTGTATTCTGACATTTTGCGAATGTTTTGGGTGCAACATGCCAATCTCTTTGATTAAATATGGTGCAGCGCTGTTCGTCATGCCTAGCGGCTCGCTCCGCTGCCGCGCTTCGGGGAGTAGCATTATATTCCGCGTACCCTGTTCATTACAAATTCCTCAGCAGAGTCTGAATGCATTTCCATGTTTGAAATAAATATTTGGCATTGTCATGGCGCATCCCATGGTTCCTTGGCTTTGTGGACATTTGCCATACGATGAATGTTACAAACGCGCTCTGCAGCAGACTGAGATTGCATATTCAAACTGGATGCAGCCTGAGCCTATTTGAGTTCACGTTTGCACAGTAGAAAACACACTCTCTCCGTAAATGAAAACATGACTTAAGCTCAGATAAAGATGCACTGCAGATCAGACCACTGCACAGCACAGTGTATGTAAAGGGGGGGGGGGGGGGCTGATTAAATTAAGAAATAGGATCACCCAGCTGTAATCCAAGGGGAATATGAAGACACGTGCTGAAGTCTAGCTTGCCCCCCTCTCATATCGTCCCCCTCTGCCTGTAATAATGCTCTCTGTGTTGTCTATCTAGTTGCATCAATGTCAAGCTGCTGAATGGCAGGTGTTAGTGCCAGACTCATAGTTATGTCTGTCCAGGCTGGTTTTAGTATGAAAGCTTGACAAAGCGGCATAATGGCAGCCAAAGCTGACATGGAGAAACTGGCTTTTGACACGTTATTATCTGCCAATAAAGAAGAGCTGTCGCTCCATAGGCAAATGTGTGTCTCGGAGGTTACACCCTGGTGGATTCGCACACTGCTGTTGCGTGACTGTCTTGCCGTGTGTGTGTGTGTGTGTGTGTGTGTGTGTGTGTGTGGTGTAGGCCAGGGGAAGGTTGATAGATTGCAGAGGATGCGCAAAGGTAAAGTGGTTGAATGTAACCGCGGTGAGCTTGTGTTGTGTAAGAGGTTATAAGAGTTATGGAAACTCACAGTGAGCTCTTGTCACTGTTCATTCACCGATACAAGGTCTACAGTTCTCCGCCGGCTCAGGGCCATGAGTGTTTGGCTTCGAGGTATGACCCTTGTCAAAACTTCATAGCAGTGATTCCTGGAGTCCTGTAGGAGGCCTCTGCTGATCTGTGGTCAGTCTTGTTCGTCCTTTGCACGTACAGCGCAGACACAAAGCATTGCTGACCGTAAGACAGCAGTCCCTTCTGTGAGGGACAATGATGTGGAGGATGTTGACAAATGGGTAGCGGGCCGAACCAAAAGCGACCAGCTTCATTCATCAGCTCCCAGGAGAGGAGCTCCCAGAAGGAGAAACATCTAACGGCATGTACACTCCAGAGTACAGTCCTGCATTAGCCACTAATAACCCCTCTTAGAGTCAGCAGTGTGTCTCTCCTCTGTATTTATTACAGGCTGCAAGGCCAAGGAGATGAGACGATCAATATTTCGGGCTTGCATGGGGGACGACGGGAGAGATTGTACAATTGCAATTTTTGCCTCTTTTCTATAGGAAAGCATTGAGCACAAAAGCACATCCCGCCCACAAATGTCTTTATAGAGCACGTATGTTCACCACCAACCCCCGAATCCACCCCTCCACACACACACAGACACACACACACAGACACACACACACACACACATTAATGAGCCGATAACCCGTTAGTTGATACAGGAGGGCAAAGTGCAGCCTCATGCGGCAGTGCTGTATTTATGGAACCGGGGGCTGAAGTGTTTAAGACCTGTATTGAAAGGAGCACTGGGAGGTTGCACACAGTCATTTCTACCATCCGTCTTGGTAAATACTCTGCAGATGTGGCACCATTAGTGCAGGCGCTGTTTCCGCTCAAGGAGCTGTGATTAGTCAGGCCACTGGTAAACAGGGGCCCCATAATAGGCTTTCCATGCCATTGAGTTGCGCTATGAGTCTTAACCAACTTAATGTTGTAATATTGCACGTGTCAGTCCAGCGTAATTTCTGCGGGGACTTGTGTCTGTTACACAGAAATGGAATTAATTGGATTTGTACATCGAACTGACACCAGGCCTGTCATTGATAGCTAATATGTGGCATCTGGAAGTGGATAATAAGATGTTTGGGGTCAATTGGTTTAGGCTATAATGGAGATCTTATGAGTTTAGGGCAGTGTCTCAGCACCTCCAAAATGCCAGTAATAAACTCCACCAGAGTTCATTCAGAGCGCTAACACATGTGGCAGTTACACTATAGAGCAGGGCATGTCACCGTGACACAGTCAACACCGCTAGCAAATGTATTATGTAGCACCTGTTTCACTGTTGTGAAATGCCTAGAATAGGCTGCTTGGGGACAAGCATAACAGAAGCGATAGAGACGACTGAATGGCAACAAGACTAGCGCACAGCTAGGAGACATTAGCGATAGCAGCCAGCTCAAGTGGGGAGCGGCCGCCACACTTACCCCCGCTCTTCTCCTCTCCTCCAAGTGAGCGGCTGGCTTTCCCAGCTGGCTATTTGTATACAGTGATAAGTGTGTATTTATGATGAGTTTGGGGGCTCTCACATGCGCAAGAGGTGGGAATATACTGCCTGGCTTTTCTTGGCGATCAAACGCACCGGGGAGATGTGTTGGGAAGTGATAAGTGCACCTCAAGGAACATTAATATTGCTTCTCCCAGGTGGTTAGCTGGCCTCCGTCGGGCACCCCATACATTATAAATCATTTACAAAGTAATTTTGGAGTGCAATATCCCCCGCTAAACTCCGGCTTTTCTCTCCATTGTGATTGCTGCCCCCCGAGAGTGACAGAGGGGTTGAGGGTCCAAAGCCTTAAAAATTGAAAATTGATCAGGCTGCTCAGACAGAGAGAGAGAGAGAGAGAAGAGAGAGGGAGAGAGAGAGAGAGAGAGAAGAGAGAGGGAGAGTGTCCATTGCCACGTCTGCCAGTGACTCCTTCCATCACCGGTGCTGATTAGCATTTACAGTGCCTGTGCCATGCACCCGTGCAGGCTAACACTTGCAAATGTGATCTTTTCAAATGGCCAAGGGAGCTGCCGCTGAAAATATGTTATTTCATGTCTTCATCTGTGCAGTTCGGAAAATGCCTGATACAGTACAATTGGTCCGCCTTCATTGCCTTTTTAATGTAAAAAAAAAAAAGAAATCATATTGTTGGCTCATGCCAGATCTGTGTTCTACCTGTATCAATCATGAAATGTTTTGGCTAAACAACAGTGAAGCACTGACATACTTGAGCATGTTCCCATAACGTTGCAATATTCAAATGTATCTTGGTGAAATATGAATATATAGCAGCTTTCCAGGGAGGCAAATATGAATGATGTATATTTATAGAACTATGCAGCTCAGACATACAACACATGGTCTGTTTATCTTTGCCTTCATCTACATCTCCTCTTCCTACCATAAACCGGCTCTCTTATTTTTCAAGCAAATATGATATTAGAATCTCAAGCAGGCATTTGCTCAGCTCACCGCACATTGTAGAGTAATGCATGAAGTCACTTCATGCAATTGTAGGGGCTCCATTAGATGCAGTCATTATTTTTGTAAGTCGCCATCAGCTGTGACAGTTTTATCAATTGCTCTCTGTCGGCAGCTCTCTACATACCTGGTATCGTAATGATAGCATTTTCGCTAAATACACATGGAATTGCCCCTCGAGATTGTGCCGGGTGGGTAGAAACATAGTCTCCCTTTTCAGGCAAAACAGGGCTCGATTGTATGGATTGATGGGTGCTTTAAGCGCACTGTCATATTTATGTGTGCTGTTTAATGTCTTTACAGAAATGGACTCTCCAAGTCAATAAAAATGAGTGCACAGAACGGGTGGGGGAAAGTGAGTAAACGGCTTGGCTGTCTGGAGATTGTCA
Source organism: Alosa sapidissima (assembly GCF_018492685.1). NCBI lineage: Eukaryota > Metazoa > Chordata > Actinopteri > Clupeiformes > Clupeidae > Alosa > Alosa sapidissima. The sequence goes on from NC_055976.1 coordinate 6,845,974, forward strand.
TTAATTTTCCTGTTCTCTTTTGCTGTGTAGGATAACTGATTTGACAAGACCACTGGACAGTGAATGAAGACCCATCTGGAGAGGAACTGAGAGGTTTTGGGCATTTTTTTCTTTTTCCGTTCTTTTTTCCCGTTAAAAGCTGCTCAGCCCACTTGTGACCGATGGGGGCAGCGGGATCTCTGGACTGAGTGCAGCTAGCGGCTCTAGCTGATAGTGAGAGAGAGAGAGAGTTAAAAAAAGAAGGTGTGTATGTTGGTGTCTTGCCTTCGCAGTCTTTGTTACGACGGACCATGTGGTTTTCGCCGAGGAGAAATCGTCCCTCTGTCGCACACCTTCAGGACTCCGTCAGTGGCGGCGGCGGCGACACCAGGCAGGGCACCACTCTCGCCGCGTCGCTGCTGTGGATATTGATCCTGTCCTGGTGCTCGGCGTTCGCACGAGGCCAGAGCTACCACCAGCCCGTGGCCAACACCAATTACGGGAAGCTGCGTGGCGTGCGCGTGCCGCTGCCCAGCGAGATCCTGGGGCCCGTGGACCAGTACCTGGGAGTTCCCTACGCCGCTCCGCCGGTGGGCGAGAAGCGATTCCTGCCCCCGGAGCCGCCCTCCTCCTGGTCAGGGATCAAAAACGCCACCCACTTTGCCCCTGTGTGTCCGCAGAACATCCACAACGCCGTGCCGGAAATCATGATGCCAATCTGGTTCACCTTTAACCTGGATATAGTTGCTACATACATACAGGATCAGAACGAGGATTGTTTGTACTTGAACATCTATGTTCCAACTGAGGATGGTGAGTGTATCGGGTACACACAAGAAGCGATCGCTCCGAAAAAAACAAAACAAATACAGCTTCTGTTTCTCTTCTTTCTCACTACAATTTGTGTCACTCTCGTATCGTGTTTGGAGCATGAACTGTTCTCTGGTGCATGTCGTGTCTGTGTCTTCACCATCATTTCATCTTGACTTGATCTACCATGAAGTCTTTCCATTACCTCTTCCCTTCCATGTCACTGTTATGAGTTCCTCTTTTGTGGTTTTTCAACAAAAAAAAAGAAAGAAAAGGAGAACAAAAAAAAAGTAATCGCAAAACAAAATCTGACAACGTTATGACATCCGACAGACCAAATGAAATCAGAAAGCGAAAATGCAGATTGGTCTTGATCTGGGCGATCTTGGTGCACCTCCTCCCTCTCCTCACTGTCTTGACTGTTCTCGGGGAAGTAGATGTTCCTGTAGCCTGTCTGGGTGGAGAATGAGTGCGCTGTAGGGCTGGTGAGAGGTTCTGGTACACGCGAGGCCCGTGGCATCTGTCTAAACCATGTAAGACCCCTTACTCCCCACAGTCAATCCACATCCGCAGGAATCTCAAAGTTACACTAGCATAGTCCAGACCAAAAAATAGGATTGTTTCTGTTAAATAATTGGACTGTTGTAAGTAAAATGATTGGAAGGCTAAAGAGATTAGTAGTAGTTTTCTGAGTCGAGTATGAGTAGAATTCTCAAGTCATTTCTGATTAGTTAACGTAAAACCTATAAAAACACTGCAACATACATCAAAAGCAGTGAATTTATTTTAATCATAGATTTTATTTCAGTCATAGCTTTTTAGAACAAAATAGTGAACCCAAGTTAGCAGCTATGTAATCTGACATGCAAATGTAATTTGGCTAAATTGAAGTGATGAAATGGGATAAGGAGTATTCCCAATCTTCTTCCATCATGTTTGTAATGGGTCTTATATAGAAATGCATGTGAAAACGGGCTTCTTGTGTCCCAGGGTGCAGCAAATTAATTCCACCATTTTGGAATATTTCTGCAAACAATGAAAAGAATAAGTTAGTCTCTGGACAGGTACGTCTTGTTGTTCTTGTTGTTGATGACTGGGGGAGGGTTTTGGGCTCAGTCAAGTTGTTGCATGTGCTCCTCAATTTCTTCCAGAGCCTTCTGTTATTTTGTAGTCTTCTATTCATTTTACAGTCAAAAGAATATCCAAGGAATGTGCCAGAAAACCCAACAAGAAAATATGTAGAAAAGGAGGTATGTAAGAAAGCCAGCATGGAGCCAAAACAGAGCCGAGAGAGCGACTGGTACGTCCTCTCGAAAGCAAACCAGATATCACCAACATCTGCTGAGTCACACCTCCTATGGAGATGAACAACATGTGGCCTGCAGTGCTGACTAATCATGTATATATTTTTGTGATTGACGTGTGTGTGTGTGTGTGTGTGTGTGTGTGTGTGTGTGTGTGTGTGCGTGCGTGCATGTGCGCGTGCATGTGTGTGTTGTGTGTCTGAATGTGTTAAGTGACTCCTAAGAAAATATGACAATGATGTTAATTGATTTTTTTTAAATAACATTGTGGTATTACCAGTTTCCATGTAAATTGACCAAATAACCATTTTAAGGATGTTATATTTAAATTTTTCCACCAGCAAAAATATATTTAAAGCCAGTCCAATTTAGGCCAATTTAGCAAATATATGTCAATCAATCTTTCAATTGTTTAAAACAATCACTATAATCCTTTCTGACACAGTTGAACCAGGTAAGGGATGATTGCCATAGGAAATTGTCATTTTAAGTGACTATTACACACACCAAGCGGTGCTAATATCGATATAACCTCCGTTCAAGAGACTGAAGCAAATTTTCTCATCAGTATTTCTCCTTTTGTTTTCCCATTGTAAACTGTTTGTTTTGCACCAGTCAGATCACAGACTCTTAATTCCAATCCAATCCCCCTAAAATAATGCCTGAGACTTATTTGCTTTGCCAGCATGCTGAATGCAGCTTATTGGAGGCATTCATCTACAAGTGACATTTAAACACATCCGTAGTGCTCCTGTTGATTAATTCTCACTGTGTGAGAGCAAATTCACAATCAACCAATCACCCTTTTCAAAGCAGTACAAAAAAAAAATGAATCGAGAGTGTGTGTGTCTACTCTTGACGACCTATTCCAGAGTTAAAAATTTTGAACTGCTTTGGTTTTAGTAAATTTTAGCAGTGCAAGACTGACCCTAAGAGCTTCACAGCTATGGAATTAGCTCCAGTCAGAGGCTTTGCTCATTTGTCCCTATCGCTCGGCTTGGCAGTGACATTTTTATCAAGTCTCTTGTATCTTTGGTATTTGCAGAATAAATAGTGAACCATGACATGTTTTCTGATCCATAGCATTTTCATCTGCTCTAAAAAATAGGGGTTTAATATCCACACATGCGTGTGAGTTGTGCACACGTTTAGGCTATTGGCCTAGAAATGCTTTTCTTTTAATTGTTCAGTAAGGGCCTCAACAGTAGTGCTGCTATCTTAAGCAGGCACATCAAATTATATGTCTCACATTACTTGAGATGGAGATAAGCTTTAGATAACAAAATGCTAGCACTTAACAACATTATTGTCAGCTCCCCACTATCTCTTTCAAGCAACCTTTGGTCTCACACAACAAAATGAACTCATGTAGGATAAGACCAGGTGAGAATCTCCCCCTCGCCCCTGAATATATTAAACTGTGGCCAAATAACACCGGCAATGGCAGCACTATGTCAAATAGCGCAATTTCAGACAATCCCTTAGTGTGCTGTTAATGTTGGCTAAATTACCCGCACATTGAAACTGGAGGCTTTGGGCAGACATCCCGTAAGACCTGTCCATTTGGTATATGGGTCAGGCGTTCTGTGGTGGATGTGGATCATGCTTCGCCCCCCACTCCACCCCACTCCCCCCATGACTGTGTGCTGTTGACTTGCCGGCTGTTTGGTATGACAAAGCGTTCCATTTAGCTGTGCTTGGCGTTTGTGCCCACATCAATTGATTTTGGATTTTGATGAATTATGAAAGGTAATGAGCACAGGAGGGGCCAGGCATGCATTTAAAGGTAATTGCTTTTCCCAAAGAGTGTTCAGAATGGCATGCTTGCCGCTTTGGCAGGGGCTCCTTCTACCACAGGTGCGTTCGCATTTTCATGAAAAGTGTGGAGGGGAGGGTGGATGATCAAATTATACAATTGGCTTTGACTTTTTTTGTTTCCAGAATGTTCTCATTACGACCTGTGGTTTGTTTAGCCTCAGTGGTAAAGCAGTGACAGGTATGAACACCATCCATGACCTACTGGAAGTAAAGACTCTTGATTCACTCTAAATGTATCCAATGTGTAGTATTAGATCTGTATTTAAAAGGAAAATTATAAAATCAGGTCTTTTGTCAAATTTGATAAATGTGCTCACATTAGTATGGAATTAGATGTACAACAGCAGTGACTGTTGCCAGGCAACCATAACCCATAGTCATCAGACCTTGGTTGCTCTTGACTGTTACAGGCTGCCTTGGTCTCACAATATAGGCTCCCTCTTGGCTTAGGCATACACGATCTGTATTATAGGAATACAGTGTCAGGGGAAAAAAGCTCCTTTTAAGGTTGAGATGTTTGGCTTTAAAGAACTTGACAGTCAAGCTGAAAAGCCTTGTGTGGTGTTGTATATGGTCCTAATTATATTAGCCCTGCAACAATAGGTACCACAGTTCGGAGGCAGCACTTTGGTCCATGTGATCATTACTTACTTACTGTCTTTCTCTTATTGCTGAGAAACGTGTTCTCACTCTGGGCAGAGCTGAGAGCCTGGGGATGCGGCTGTGCCAGATGGGGGGGTGGCACACAGTCATGTGCAGAATGGGGTGCGTGATGTGATACATCTACCTTTGATTTCAGGAGCTACTTGAGCGGGAAACAAATAAAACCAAACCTCACCAAAAATCTCTCTGGACAAGAGCCCACAGTTATCACATGTTCATTGTGTGTCTTAAAATAGGTTTAGTCATTAAAGCTTAAAGGAAACTCTTGAATTTGTAAGTTGAATACATCTTAAATGGTCACCGTTTGTGAGTTAAGTCCAATTCTTTGTCCAATTGTTTTCCTACTAAGGCAAAATGAAGAACTTCAACAAACGTCCAGCAGTGGTTGGTCCTAGTAGTGTATTTACGTTTACTGCACAATGTAACATGTCAGTTATTTAGACGGGTTATATGATGCAAAATGAACTGGAATATATTGGTCATGAAAGAATGAGATCAATTTTGTTGCTTCAGCACATCAGTTTTTATGACCACTACAAGGCTGACTACAAGGGCAATGACTCATGACTTTATGAGAAACCACGGTTTTCATGCAGATAAATACAAATACTTTGAAAAAAAATATTTGCGAACTCAATCAAGCACCTCTTCAGCATATTATAATGCATTTATTGTGTATTTGTATTAAATTCATATAATGAATCCTTTATTTGTTATGAATCACGTACATGTGACAACCTGTTGTAATAACTGAGAGATAAAGAATGCATCAATCAGGAAATAGCCAACACAACAAATAGCATAATCCATTCTACAGTACACAAATGTTGTTAAAGTTGTTAAAACATAAATATATGCATAAATCTATAAATGTACTAAAATACAACTCCACAACAGCCATAATAATAAGTTAGAATAAAAACCTGGCCTTGAAGTGTATGCAGTCATTGGTCGACTTACAAATATAAATATAGCCCACTGTATCTCAGAGAGCTTTCCCCACTTCACCTTTCATATACAGTACTGTAAAGGTAATAAACTGAGCATTCACTTCAATACACCTGGAGTGGAAATGTGTAATTATGTATTATAAATGGTTTTCATATTTCATATTGTAATCATTAAGTGGTGTTGATTTTTACTCAAGGTCCCACATGTCAAAAACCATTGGGAAGCTGGCTAAATATACCGGATAGCTTTTTTTAGAGTAGCAATGAGAGAACTATGTATGCGAGAGATATATTGTGTGTATGTTTTGTGTCTGACTACAAAATGGTTGGTTTGGCACAAAATCCAAGGAGAGATCTGATAGAATTAAATAACGTACTCTGAGATCACTGTCAAAGAGCATAGCATACGAATGTCAAGGCTTGACATTTTGAATTCATTTTGTTCACTCAAGGTTGTAGTATACAGTGAACAACTAGAGTTAATGCGAGCACATTTGATATATCTATATATTTGCCAATTTGTCAAAAACTGTGTACAGAAATAGGCTCGAAAAAGTGACCTCTTCTGTCAAAACAAAAAAGCTGTGGAGATTATGTATCTGCTCTTTCTCAGCTAGCACATATTTGAGGTCGACTTTCTTTTAACCTGCAACGTCCTTCGCTTACAAGAAATCAGAACCCTCCATGTTCCATTGGATTTAAAAGCGCATTAACACCCAGTTTTCTACCAAGGCCTGACAAGAATCTAATCTGGCCTTGCTGCCTGGCTGTTCCCATATCACTTATCTCCTCCGTGGCTGTTTCCTACACTGTGGACAGGGGACTGGACTGTGCTGAGATTCTGTGTCCCATTTTGTTTTGGGGGGAGAGGAAGAGAAGATGTAAGCGACGTGGAGTGACCAGGCCAGTAGCGATCCTAGAACAATAGCCATATTTTACCGGCCCATCTGCGGTGCCAGGGCAATGAGACCTGTAAAAGTGGTCCAGCCTCTGTTAGGTTCAGACAAAGTGGGCACAGACCATAATACGCCGTGGAAATCAGTTTGGATGGCTGACCTCGTCCGGCACAGGATCACAGCAGGGGGAGGACTGTATCCTCGGGCAAGAAAAAAAATAACGTAGGCTACCAAGCAACAGCAGCAGCGAAAAAGAACTGGGGGACACAAAATGGTGAAGGCGGAAATGTGGAAAGTAGGAATGGAGTGAGAGTTCCTTCCTGCTGCAGAAGGAAAGCAGCTCGGCTGAATGTGTCACAGACGGGGGACTTTGGTGAGAGTGCTCGCCGTGGCCGCTGGCGCTGCAGCCATTTCAACTTGAAATGCAAGACACAGCTTGTCCAGGAAGTTACCATTCAGGTCCCCCACCACTCCCGTGGCCCAGTCTATCTCTCCGCTAAGTGCCCAATATCTCGGATATGCCCTTTGTTGGCCGTCCCACGAGAAATGTAGCGAGATCATTCCAACAAGACAGTTGGAAGTCGTGTCAGGTCCCCTCTGGTCTGTCGTCCCCCGATCTGAATTAATAATTTTTTCACACAAAACGTCTGGTTCCCCCACACCTTTTTTTGGTCAAAGCACGTTCCCCTAATCTGTTTTCCCAACTTGGAACGAGTGTGTTTTCCAACAAAATCATGGGTAGTGGATTTGTGTCAGGTTGAATCAGGCTTTGTTTTTATCAGGCCAGTTAGAGCATTTTCCCCCATTACTCTCCATTACACTGTTGTTTCGCAAGGCAAACTTTTCTATTGAGGTATTAATTATTGGAGGGCTTCTATTTTAGCGCCCTGGCTCAGCACACTGGCTCCACTCACAGGCTTCCCCCTCCACTGGTCCCCGTAATATAAAAGATAAATTGTCCGCAGCATGTTTTATTCTCAGGTGGCTGGAGGCCGGGATACGTTTTGGCCGTCCTTCTCCACCGCTATCACCATCTCCTTAATGGTAACGAAATTAGTAACGTTTTCAATCATCCTCTCAAATGTGTCGGCTGCAGCAAAGCCTCTGCAGAGGAGGGGGATTGGTGCAGGAGTGTATCGGGGAGAGGATCACACAGTCTGAAAATAGACAAGCAGGGGAAGAGCCACCTGAGGATGCTCGGCTGAATTGCCCTCTCGATTGGAAAGACTCAACATTTTGCCAATAAGTCCCTCATCACACTTTGACCTTTTCGATATTTAACTGCAGGCCCATCTATTGTCACTCTACTCCCCCTCCCTCTCTCTTCCCCCCTCTCTCTCTCTTTTCTTTCTTTCTTTCTGTCCCCCCATCTCCTCCAAAACGGAATGCACTTTACATTCACTGCGCTCTTTACTTGGGCGCATAGGTCATCCTGTTGTATCGAGCGCATTGTAAATTCAGTTTGTGAGCTTCATGGAGGTGCAGGGGAGATGGGGAGGGGGGGTTGGGGTTTGAAAAGCATGGCAGCATCTACGAGTCTCTATGGTGCCTTCGTGAGGTCTCCAAACTCGGAGGTTAATATTAGAGTGTATTTGGACGAGCTGCTGGCTGGCATTGTGTCCCTCGGCGATCTGTCTCTCTGATCAGTGAAATGGATCTCTCCCCACTCTTCCCCCTTCTGACTCTCGCTGCGGCAATTCTGCCAGTCAAGCACACACACACACACACACAGGCATAAATACACACACACACACACACAGAGACATGGATAAACACACAGGCAGCATCACACTCACTGACAAACAGACACCATCACACACACATGCACACACACTGACACAGACGCCATCACACACATGCACACAGCCTTGTGAAGGCTACGTGGCATACAGTAAACACTGAGGATTGCCAACCGGCAGATTTTTTACTGCAGCTACAAATGTAAAAGAAACAAAATGGTCCTTGCATAAATTGAAAGCCTCCAACAAGTGGAAAAATGGAATATGAAAAGTGAGAGGTACGTATTTACTGTAGTAGCTTGGCATATTTTTAAATAATACTTCTAACATACTTGACAAAGTTCCAAGGTCCTTTTTCACAGACAGTACAATAAGGCTTTTACTGCTAATATATAAAGCAAACTCTGAAATGATTTTATCCTTGTTAAGTGAATTCTTATTGGTTGTAGTCAACAGCAATCCGTGACCATTACGTAGTGTGACGGGCATAGTATTGTGTGTTTGCAATTTTCCATTAAATTAACTGACAACATGCAAGCCAGCCACAATGCAGAGGAAACAAGACCAGACAGCATCTTAGCTGAGGGAGCCACACCTGCCACCTGCAGTATTTCATAAGGGCCTGTCACAAGTTCTAACACTCAGCGTCAAGGCAGACAGAACCACATATCAACAGCATTCCAACAGCTCAGAGGGACCCTTCTCCCCACCAGCCCCTTTAGAGGTGTCTCGGTGACTGTGAAAGTTACCGTCAGCTTTCGAAGATGAAATTTGGCAGAGCATATATTTAGTCTTTCTTTAAAGTTAAATTTGCATAGCTGAAGCAACAATAGTGAATAATCCATTGTGATCAAATAAATAGTCCAAAAATTAGATTGTGATATTTAGCGTAAAATAATTAGGCCAAGCAAAACTCAATGGTTTTTGACATGGGAAGATTTAAATGGGTGTTATGGCAGTATATTGCTCAATGTGAAATATGATCTTAGATGTCAGTGTAATATAATGTTAATGACTGCCATAATTCAACTGAAGATGTGCCAATAAACTGTATAATTATTTGGCATCTTTGTTTGAAAGACTGAGTCAGTGTGACCAGACATACTCTGCTGAAGTCTGTGAGAGCACAATAATCATATTGCCTCAACCCCATATTTGGAGTGTGTTTATTTGTTGAATGTTGATGACAAATTTTACCAATGTCTAAACTGAGAGACTTCAATGTAATAGTGTTGCATAGAAGCCAAATATGATCGGCTTTCAGTAGACACAGTAGATGATTACAGTTGATGTTCTTATTTTCTTTCTCATTGCTTCAGCAGAGTTCCGTCCCCTGGTGATTGCATTGATTTGTACTGCACAGTAGTTTGAGCATAATCTGTTTATTTTACATTTGAAAGCAACATTTTAGTGAATAAAATGTAGAATACATACAGTACTGAGCATATGCATTATTAATGCAGCAGATATGCACAGATTGTGGTGAATTTATTTAACGAAACCAGAATGTTTTTATCATGCAATCACTTTGTGGGTGGATGTATTATTATTTATTTAGGATTGGGTGAAATGTATACATGTACTGTATGATGCCTTGAGTCAGTATAGACCCTTTCAATAATAAAAACAAAAACAATGCTTGAACGTTCTATTTGGACCCCAATCTACTTCCTCTGCATTAAGATAACATATGGAATGTTAAAAAGGAAGTCTTGTGGGGCCAACTATGATGCTGATAATGGAACTCTCTTGAAAGGGTCTATACTTGTGTCAGTCAAATTGTTCTACAGCAGTGTGTGCAGTCTCCTTCCTCTGCCTCTGCCTTGACCATCATGCTATTTTGAATTCTCTTGTGCTTCTTCTTGTTTTCTCTCCCACTGGTTCACCACTAGGGCCGCATTCGAAAAAACAGGGAGAGGATTTGTCTGATAACGACGGTGATGAAGACGAAGGTATTTGCTGTGGTGGTCAGAGACATGTGCATGTCCTGTCCTGGTTCTCCCTTGTTTTACAATGGACTTGTTTTGGATAGTCTGAATGCAAGCCATTTCCTTTATGCCCCTCCCACCTCCCCCCAACCTAAGCCACTGAGTGACATTCTGCAGAGCTGTGAGTGTGATTGTGGAGAATGATTGGTCCCTGAGAATGTTGCTGTCTTGTGCTTTATCTTGATTTTTGTTTGAGAGCGTGACCTTTCAGTGGCATGCAGAGATGGTTATCCTTCCTACGAATATTACGTTGTGGACACATCCCCTCTTGTGTTGGGGTCGTCTATAGAGGGGAAGAGAGTGACTGTCTGCAGGGGTGATGTGTATCAGGCGTCTTTGATCTAGAAACGTGAACATGCCCATCGCCTGGAAGAACTCACTTCCCTAGTTTTTATTGTTTTTATTTGCTGTCCTTAACTTGCTTTTTAAAGCCACGTTTGTGTGGCAACTTTGGTGAGATGTAGTGGCTGCAAAACAAAGCAAAGCAAAGTGGGAGAAGTTCACCATGTGGATGTGAATGTATGTATTACTCCAGATAGTATTATCCATCAGATTGTGTATGGTAAATGGTAAAGTGAAAGTGATGGATAGTCTTGGATATTCGATGGCCAATCAGCCTTGAAATGACCGTATTCACAGACGTAATACTCGTAAATCCAACAAGCAACAGGAACAGTTACACCTCACTTAATCCACTTAGACAGATATGATAGTGGGGAATACTCAAACAGATTTGAGCGACAGCTGTCTCTGTGCGAGATGATTCTGCCAAAACTTGTCACCTAGGACCTTTTGAGGTCTGTGACTGAAGCCTTAAAATGCCAAAAAAGGGCATGAATGCTGACAATGTGTTTTTTTTGTGTGTGTGCATGTGTTGAGGATAGTGGGAGTCCCAAATTATGCTCAGCTGTACTATACAGTGTTTTGAAATTTGGAAATATTTCTCCTTTCCGGCTGCCACAGGCTCAAGAAATCTCTCTCCCCTCCCAGCTCCCTTGACAACCACACACTAACAAGGGCAAGTGAGCATGGATACTGTCCTTTGTTTATTTGCCATTGAATGGGAGGCCTTCAGCTTTAACAAGGCCTAAGACTGGCATGTAAATGTCACCCCATCTTCAGCCCCCTTTACTGCCCTCCCTTCATCCATCAGCTGTTAATCCCACGCACACCCCACAGTGGAAGGAAAGTTTTAGTTTGGTTGTTATCTTTGTCCTTGACATTGAATCTGTGTGCTTAACTTTTTGAGCACGTTGTTCAGTTCGGAGGTGGAGGCATCCAAGCCTGAGTTGCTCAGGTGGTGCTGCAGACTCCCCAGATTGTTATGGTGATGTGGATTCACACAGACTGCATTTTTGTTAGTGGATGGCAGCTTGTGAGGGAAGGTTTACTGTGCTGGTGGAGATGGATCATCCTCTGAGTCTAAACATGCTCAAGAGGGTCATGGTAAATGATTAGTGGCAAATGCTTGCTTTCAAGAAACGGCACATCTCGGAGGCAAATGAATTTCCCTTTGTCTTGTGCCTTTCTGCGTCAGGTAATGGCTTTTACATCTTCCTCCCAAGATGCTGCCCTTGCATACTTGGAAGGCAGAAGCAGCTTCTCCTCACTGGATGCACGCTAAATGTCACCCTAGACAGCCTTAATCCCCCTTGGAACAGCAGTGATCGGTTTCTATTTCTGTCAACAACAGAACATTCATTAGATCGCGGGGATTTCAATCAAGTCTCAGATTAGCTGGTAATGTGTAAACCCATCATAAATCTCCCCACAATCCTTTGTGAACACTGCTGTCAAGGAACAGAGAATGTAATGAAGACCAAGAGCATAACATCAACAATATCTGTGTAAATACAGTACTGCCCAGTCTTAGAAGGCTAGTGAGATCAGAGGTCATACTAGCTTGTAATGTCATCGCAGTGTCAGACGACCAGCTGTAGATCAGAACGCTGACCAGATACTGTGTGTTTAAATGGGGTCAAAGCCTTAACCTTCCTAATCCGCCTCTTGGTCGTTCAGTGTTTGTAGGCAGATCCCTGAATGAAAGATTAAGATGTTCTGTAGGAAAATGCTGCTGATATTTATAATGGATCTAGATACAGTAGGTTATATAATATTTTCTCATAGATAATAATGTAAGGAATGGATAACTGGTCCTTCTGTTTGACCACAATATGAGCTGTAATATCTGCATTCCTAGTTGTACCATGTTGATGCATTTCAGCTGAGGTGAGGCAGAAGTTGTTTTTTTGTCAAACCAAAGGAAAAGCAAAAGACTGGTTGCTTTTCATCATCTTCTTCGGATTCTTATTAGAAAAGGAAAAAAGCATGCAGTTAGTCTTGAAATTGAAGGTTTTTGGCATTCCATACGTAAGCGTGTCTGGAATATGTTTGCTAACATATCCATTTTGAATGACCAAGCACAATATTGATTTTTTTATTTCTTTGATATTAAGAAAGAAGAAAATGTGGTTGTGGTTTGTTGTACGGACTCAAAATAAATTACCATCAGCTGAGCTGATATCCCATCTCCTGGCAACGTTAATTTGATCTGAGGCAAAACATATTGGATATGAGGTAAATTAATACAACAAAATGTAAAGAGCACGATTAATACTACTAACAGAAAAACATGCGTTTGATTCACAAAATCAGTGTCGTGTTCTATTTGCCATGATAGATGAGGGTATGGAATATGCATGAAATAGCTTACGGCAATTACTTCCATGTGATGATCATTGGCAAATATGTGCTCACTGCAGAATATCATAACATGGCTTTTAAACAGGGAATGGAATGGATTTAGATGAGGAGAGGGAGGCTCATGAGTCGTGCAGAGAGGATTAGCTGCTTGTGAAAGTAAAAGAAGAAGAAGAGGAAGCTCTCGCTCAGCAATAACATTGTTCACTTTCAGTATTTATCTTGGGATATTCCGAGCTCTGGGTGGATATCTACAGAGATTAGAATGGAGGAAGCCTCCTTTTTTCTTCTACAAGGGGGGAAGCTTAAGCTTGGATTCTCCTATCAAACTCCAGATATTGTTGTTCTATCCCATCTCGCTAACCCCATCTGTCGGTCAGACAGGTGAGAGAGATACACCGTACGAGGTGGGGAAATGTCACGCCATGTGCTCTTGGCCTCAGCTGAGTCTAGGCCGGATGTCAGCCATACCCGAGCCAGAGCGGGCTTTAATGTGCCGGGTGTTGTGCTGTTGGACAGGCTTTGTTAGGTAAGCTCATTCTTGCCAGGGTATTAAGGTGTGAGCTCCACTTGAGTTCTCACATCCCCCTCTATGTTTGTGTAAATGGCGCGGGGTGTTGTATACTCCTTTTGGCAAGCGCTACCCTCGTAGAAGCCGCATCTCTCCTGGTAGCCAAACAATTTGCTCACGCCGTCAAATGCTGACTTTTAATATCTCCAGAACAAGCTACGAACAGATTTTGGCCAAGAGTGGGATTTCTGTCAGAGCATGGGGCTCGGTTAAGTGCAGTGGTGTATGCCTGATGAGAAAACAGTAGTGTGTGCAGTGCCATGATGCTGGGCAAATGCAAGGCAATTCAGTATCGAGCAGCTCAGTGAGGGGTGACAGCCGAGGTACCCCCGCTGCTTTAGCAACAGGCTCTTCGCATTCTATCGGAGATGACGCGAGGCCATACCTGAGACTGTCCATGCTCTGTGCTCATCTGAGCTGCAGCTCAGGGCCAGCGAGCATCCTGGGAAAGGGACGGATTGCCCGCAGGCCACTGCGTTACCTTTGCTTTACCCGACAGGGAGGCAAAGAAAAAAACGAGGGAAATATATATAAAAAATAAAAAAAGGCCATCGCCACAGCCGCGTGCAAACGAGCATCGCCGGCGGAGGCTCTCAGTGCAGAATCATCTCCGAGCCTGGCGAGGCTGCCAAATGGGCTGCGGGTCTCGCCAGATGCCTCGCTGCCAAGGATGTGGCATGCACGCACGCGCCCACAGGAGCGGGGTTACTGCCGAGATGAGTGGCTCCGGCCGGAGACGTTAGTTAGCAGACGCGTCCCCGTTTGCAGCGCGCGAGGCTGGAGAAAGCCAACTGCCCTGGATTTACGGACAGCGTGGGTAGGAGCCAGTCTGTGGTGTAACACGTAACCACGGGATCGACACAGTGAACGCGCGAGAGAGAGAGAGAGAGAGAGAGAGAGAGAGAGAGAGAGAGAGAGAGAGAGAGAGAGAGAGGGAGGCAGAAAATACAATCTGCAACGCGCCACCAAAACAAGGAAGCACACGCCTGCACCTGCACAGGCAATTACCACCTATTTTCTCTATGCAAATAATGATTTGGAATCTAATCACTTTTCAAATTCAAAATCAAATTACATAAGGAATAAGTGATTTTATACATGCAATTTCTGAAGGGAAAGGTAACCAATTTAGCTGCATTTCGTCTGGTTTGTTTGTGTGTGGAGATCCGGGCTCATAACCAGAGGTAGTGGAGAAGAGCTCCACATACAGCGTTCAGCAGAGCTGTCACAAAGCATTGTGGGAGCCAGGTAGACACAGCACACTGTAGTGCTGTGGCACTTGTTCACCTCACAAAACGGAAATCCCCCATCCCACCCTCCTCTTCCCCGAGCTGAGGCTGCTGCTGCTGCAAGCACAAGCTCCACCGCCCTGCCACTGTGGATAATACCCTCCTGCCTCTTCACTGCCAATTGCTCCATGCGAGCGTGAATTTTCACTGTGAATATATTCAAGGACAAGTGCAAATATGGCAAGCCAATTTACATAGCCCTTTCTTACCCCCCCCCCCCCCCCCCATTCCTGTTTTTCGTTTCCATCTCAACGATGTCTGCAGACTTCATTTTTTTCTCCCCATCATTGTGCCAAAGCCCTCAGTCAGTCTGGGCTTGGGATGTTTGTTCGTCCTCTCCAAAATCTACTTAGCGAGATGTTGTCATCTTGTCACGGTCGGCGGTCCATCTTTGGCTAATTTCTGTGGGCCGAATTGTATTTCCGCCGGCCCCCATCCAGTTAGAGCCTCGGAGGGGCTTCCCGACCGCTCAGCCCCCTCTCCGGCGCGGTGCTGCGGAGCCCTCCCAGAATTGAGTTAGGGCCAAGATCCATTGTTTTATCCTGTCACAATCTGGGTGTATTTAGGGACTTCTCAGCACTAAATCTCCAAAGGTGGAATGTCAGGAATACATTTTTTTTATATATATTGCGCCGAGCTCAGGGAGAGACAGACACCTTCTCCTGGTTGTCTGGTGCCGTGCCCTCTCCCGCAGCTGAGCAATGGATCTGCATGGCAGTAGCTTGGCACGCCAGGCCATGAGGAGTACACACACACACACACGCGCACACACACACAGAGTCAGACACTTTTCCTCAAACCCTGCCACAATTGGTGCCAGGCATCCCAGCTCCACCTGCTTGGGTGTTAGAATTAATTCCACTGAGCCTGCCCCTCGACTGGATTTCAACCCGGTGCAGATTGTTGCTCCAGGAAGCCTGAGGTTTGAAATTTACGATGGCGGTGATTCACATATGCCCCGTGTGGCTCTCTCGAGCTTTCTCTCTGATGTGGCTAGAGCGGGAGCCACTGCCTTCAGCGATATTTGGAGTGTTATCCTCCTATCCTCACCGCAGATGAAGATTTCTGAGTGTCTCTTTCTTTCTTTCTTTCTTTCTTTCTATCTTTCTTTCTCATGCAATCACAGACTCAGTGAAGGAAGAGGATGACTGTAGAGAAGGGATGTTGGTTTGATATTTGATATTTTCTCTATATTTCTCCTCTCTACTTGAGATATCCCAAAATAATCCTGCTTTGAAGGAGACATGGCGT
Source organism: Alosa sapidissima (assembly GCF_018492685.1). Lineage (NCBI taxonomy): Eukaryota > Metazoa > Chordata > Actinopteri > Clupeiformes > Clupeidae > Alosa > Alosa sapidissima. The sequence continues at coordinate 6,861,932 of NC_055976.1, forward strand.
CCACAATGGACAGAGACAGCTCGCTTTCTGCAGCTTTGAACTGCAGCGCTGCTCTTTGCTGGACGGTGTAGGTGTCACAGATGGAGGACGCATGGCGTGTGATGTGGGATTTGCATGGCTGTGAGCAATGGGAGCTGTGAGGTGGACGGGAGGGACTGTGGTCCTCTGTGCCTCTCTCTCTCTCCCTCCCTCTCTCTCTCTCCCTCCCTCTCTCTTTCTCTTACTCTCTCTCACTCCCTCCCTCTTCTCTCTGCCAGGAGCTTGGCTTCAAAGAACACATCAAACCACCTGCCAGCTCTCCGATCAGAATCATATTTAATGCACAAACACAGCGTTCGGGGTTGACAAAGTCACCCCCTTCAAAGGTCACCCTCCCCATCTGCGTTTGGATTGAGACCCGGAACACAGAGCATCAAAGCCGTGTCAAGCATCACACAGGAACGGTGTCCCAACGTTGGGGCCATTTTGTTGATGTTTTAACTCAAATGTGAAAAACAGTGACATGACAGTCTCCTAATCAGCAGCTATCAGCGTGACCACCAAGCCAAACAATAGAAGTGAGATGTTGCTGAAACAAGGACTCCACTAAGTAATACATGCAGATTGAGCATTTTGCTCATGTCCTCCTTTGTCTCTGTGTTCTTGTAATTAGGTTCTCTGTGTTGGAGAGCTTCCTAGGGTTGTCCAGTGAGTTTGCTGTGTGTTAATGAGGTTCAAAGCGTTGCAGGACAAAGCACATAATCAAAGATAGAGACTTGGATGGAGACCACATGCAGACAGTGGCAGTGCACATCTGTCAGCCCCATGAGCCTTTGCTCCTGTGAAGATGCTGCCTGACAAGTTGCAGGGTTTTTTACAACAGACTGATTGTTTATAGCACTTAGAGCTATAAACAGAGAGCGCTCTCTCTCCCTCTCTCTCTCTTTCTCTCTCTTTCTCTCTCCCTCTTTCTCTCTTTCTCGCTCACCCTCTTTGTCTGTCTCTCCCCCCCTGTTCTGGAAAATTCTCTGGAGTGATGGGCCTGGCACAATGCAAAAGTGCCTTCTAAAAAGATTTATGAGTGCTTTGTGCAGAGGCTGATGTGCCCTCCTACAGAGCTTAACTGGCACCACTCAGCACTGGCATCATCTCCGAGTTGTTCCACAAAGCGACACTCCAGTCAGAAGACAACTCGCAATCTGTAGATTGTGATGACTTGTGCTCGCAGGGTACTCGAGGGCTCCATATTACTCTGTACATTACATGTGATGCTGTGGATGCCCTGTGTGCTGTTGTTATTGTATGCTGGTTCATGCACAGACACAGTAAATATCATTTTACCTCGTCAAGTGCTGGAGAGGGAGGAAGGCTGAGCTGATCTAAGGGGTAAAAATCAAACGAACAGGGAGTGGAGAACTTGTGTGAATGGGACAGTGAGCATCGGTATATGTGTGTGTGTGTGTCTTTGTGAGTCATCCATCCTCATTAATGACACAACACTGTCCGCATGTCAACCATCAGTGTGCATCCGTGAGCCTGACATTGCCATATGCATCCTTTAAACTCACATCCTCTCTTGAAAAATGTGGCCACATTTTGCGCCTTCTCTTTGTTTTTTTACTTTGTTTTTTTTTTGTCGCTTTTTTTTAGTGAAAAAAAAGTGTTCATGAAAATGTAAATGTTTCTAAATGAATTTTAATCAAACCTCTCTCTTCTTTCCCCCTCCTCTCTCAGCGTGTCCTTTATTTGGAATTCTGTCAAAAAATGCTGTGGATTTCTCTTGTGTTCGTTATTGTGCTGGTCCTCATAGACCTGAGACAGCTCTCAGGCCTTTTGAGGTGTAAGTCACAACATGAATATAAATGATCTGCTCCTTCAAGTTAATGAACTGATCAGGTAGTCCAGCTTGGCCTGCCACTTAGAGGAAGAACATGTACCACAAGATAGCCCACAGATGGGCAGCAAACATCGCCATAGTAACATGATGTGAATTGACAAAAGAGGCGACTAATAACGTTGACATGACTAATCTCTGTTCTTGTTTCTCCTCTCCTCCGTTCATTTTGGTTGTTTGCTTTCCTCATTTTCTTTGTCTCTTTCCTTGTATCCATTTGTTCTGATGTCTCGTGGTTCACCAGAACAGGACAAAAAAATAATGTTCATTTTCTCTCTTCATCCAAGTTTCACTTCATACATTTCCTCTCTTGTGTGAGATAAGTGTAAACAGATAATTGTCAGTTTTTTTAAATCACATATATTGATTGCGCCCCCAGATACCAGACGTGCAACAAGATGTATTTACGATGTGTTTGTCGATATTCAAGTCGAAAACAGGGCGGCTGCTTATTCCGTCTCTGAAATGGGAGATTGAATATGTTGTTGAATCATGAATGGGTGTTTTGGGGCTGGGGGGTAGAGAGAAGAGAAAAAAGGGGAAATAACAACCCCATATAGCCTTACAAAGCACCACTGCTTTCATGAAAGGCTCACAAAGTAATTTGCTTTGACTGTTCACATGCTAATGGGGGTGTGTGCGAGTGAAAATGCACAGTGCACAGACTCGGGCAGATTCACCAGCCTGGGTGTTGTTTGTGATTAGCTGTTCTTGAGGATTTTGAATTTTTGGTCTGCCGTATCCATGGCAACCTGAATACAATATAGGGCTTTTGAATCAGAGCCCAGTGGCTTTCTCTTAGCTCTCAAGGCTGAGCAAAACAGCTGCCATACTGGGAGTGAGAGAGACAGAGAGAGAATGAGAAAGAGAGAGATACCAAGCAAAGGAGTGAAGGAGAATGAAGGAGAGAGCAAGAGGAGGAGAGAGACTTTCTTGTCTCTCCATTTTACCAAGCCAGTAATTCTGCCAGTAATCTCCAACAGGCTCTTGTTCCTTTTGGTTTCCCATTTTGATCTGACTAAACTGTTACCTCAGGGTGAAGATTGACTCTAGAGCGTCTCTGATTATGAACTCTAAAGATTCTCTAAAGATAACAAAAAACCATAAAGGGACCAATTTTCCATCCTCCCATAAAATAACCTGGACAGTTAGATTCTTATCTTTCAAAAAGCATAAAATTATTATTTATTACAGGACATGCTTACTCCCCTCCCACTAGAAGTAGCCTAAGTTACATCAAAAAGCACAGCTGCAGAATCCTCATCAAAATGGCCGTCATTTCATTCCAGCAGTCGGCAGACAGAGCCAAGCTGACTCTGAAAATGAGCCCAAATGACCAATTAGGTGCCTGACCTCTTGCGCCACCTCATCAGTTAGCATCTATTTGTTTTCTCATGCAGTTAGCAATAAAAGACAAATGACCGTGCTCATCCGAAAACACCGATGGCACATTAGCTGGTATCTGGGGAGGGCTTTCCCGTCGAACCCGACCGCTCTGCACTGTGTGTGTGTGTGTGTGTGTGTGTGTGTGTGTGTGTGTGTGTGTGTTTTTGGTTTTGTTTTTTTGCTCCTTACTGTAACGGCCTGAAGGCAAGTGAAAGTTTAACGGTGGCCACTCTTGCAGACATTCGAGACCAAGGTGCCAAGCCCGTCATGGTGTACATCCACGGAGGCTCGTACATGGAGGGGACTGGGAACATGATTGACGGCAGTGTGCTGGCCAGCTATGGGAACGTCATTGTGATCACGCTCAACTTCCGAGTCGGAGTACTGGGTAAGTCTGGACATAATGTAACAGTGTCTTTTACTGTAGATTTCTGTGCTTTTCATGCTTGACTTTAGAATGACTTCCTTTATGTGAAATGAATATGGGAATGTTCGAGTCATGAGTTCCACACTGTCAATACTTAGAAAGGACAGTCAATTTACGGGTTGCCATGACTGCCTCTAGCAAGAAAAGAGGCCTACTAAAGGAAAAACTCTCTGAAATCAGTTATCCCTGCACAACGGGGGTTTCGTTTGCAGTGGGAGAGTGTAAGGGTTTGATATCAGTTGGAGGGGAAGACAGACGACAAAAGAAATCAGATTATCCAGGGAGCAGGTTGCAGCAGTAGGAGGAAGAGGAAGAGTACTGTTATCCCAGCCGTACAGCACACACCGGATCACTACCTTAATACTTTCTTACAGGCAGCAGTGTGTCCTATGTGAATGTACACTTTTCCTAGAAGAGAATTTGGTGGGCTTAAAATGTACGTTATTCCTGATAACTAGCATTCTGATGTCGTTTTAGTTTATTTCAGTTCAGTTTATTTAAGCAATCCTTATTGACGAAGAATAGATTTGTGGATCACTGTATGGAGCCCAGGTCCCGAAGATATAAGCGGATAAGGAATGGTGTTTATGTGGCTTGTGTCTTTAATGGCATTATGGCATTATGGTGCATACAACAAATCAATCATTGTTGGTGCTCTGGTACAGACATGATATTATTCATGCTTGCTGAGGTTGTTTAGTATGTCTGAATTTAGCCAAAACATTTCCATCAGTGAGTCATCTCCTACTTTCACACCTGATTGTGGGATCCAAATGCCAAGCAATTGGGAGGTGAACATTTTCAGTGTGCTGTTGAAAGACAGCTATCTGTGCGCGCTCCACTCGTCTTCGGAGAACAAAGGCTAGGTGGCTCTAATAGGGCTATAGTTAGAAGAATGCTGCAAACAGCAAAGAGGGGGATATGGCCCATGGAAGGAAAAAATGTTGGTGCTGATTGCCTCATACCGAATGTTAGCTCTCCCAATGCCATGGAAACTAAGGGTCATATTTTCAGCTCCAACAGAGAGACATAAATAGGCCCCTGTCCACTTTTCCCTTCAAGAATCGTACATTTTAAAATGGTGAAGTACTTTAGTCAAAACTTTTTAGGGATTGAACTTGAAATTGAAAGCAGAATAACACTGAGATCTTGTACAAAACAGAATGATGCAGAGATCTTGTATTTAGCTTTTTATACATAGTTATGCCTATATTAAGAATATATTTAAACCTGAAGACAAAGATATTTTTAGATCCCATCAAATATTTTAAAAAGTCCCTAGAAATTCTCCTATGAAATACACTTCAGCATCATTTATAAGTTATGATTCACACCAAACTGACGGTGTGTGTGTGTGTGCGTGTGTGTGCGTGTGTGTGTGTGTGTGTGTGCGTGTGTGTGTGTGCGTGCACGGGTGCGTGTGTGTGTGTGTGTGTGCACTTGGAAAATGCATATAGGGTTCTTAAGAGGCCAGTCAAACAGAATTTAGCAACCATTGTGACAGTGTGACATTGTATATGTTAACCTTTGCCATGGAGAAGATGCACCAGACTGCAATAATCCTTCATTTACAAGTTGGTTACAAAACTCTGAAGGGATTATTGCCTAAAGTAGATTAAACAGGCCAAATATGACTGCTCATCCATGCCGTGCTGATGCCTGTCATTTAAGCAAAAAACCCTCACCATTTACTGTAAAATTATATTGGTAAGAGTGCATTTAAATTCAGCTAATTCAATCAGTATTCCCAATGAATACATTCTCCAGCTTGCTTCCTCAAATGTAGCCGCTCCAGCACAAACTGTAGCTAAATATTGTCACTTCTTTAAGTGCTTGGCTTTTAAAGTGTATGCCTTGCATAAGTGATTGGGAGGGGTGTGAAGCAGAGGGAACAGACTATAAACTTTTTTTCCCCTTCTTCCCCTGAAGGATACTGCAGGATTCCTTTCATTTGACTGTTGGCAGATGCAGCACATGTAATTTAAATTCATAGCAGAACAAATAATTTCAAGTCAAACATATAAATAAATAAGTACAACAATATTAATGGGAAAATAGGCAGTCTTTTAATTAGGGGGCTTAAAGGGATGAGGAGAGAATAAGGGAAGCTGAGAGAATTAGACAAGATAATGAATAGGACGTGGAGACAGACAAGGCATCTGTGGTGCTGAGCATTGACACTAATACAAATACTAAACAAAAAACAATAAAAACAGTATTTTACGGAGCCAGTAAACCCTTTTCTTCTGGTTACCCTAAAAATAATGTGTAGTCACGGGCCTGGGGAATCAAAGCAACAGACATTTTTTGATAAATATGAGTGGAGTGGAGTTAGCATGGGGATGTACAGCGTCTTGGATCTAATGATGCCACATTGGCCTTTCATGTAAATCAAAGGTCTTCATGAATGTGAAAGATTTATGCAAAACCTTTGCGGGGCATAGTTAGGCTATGTAACATAGCTCTAATGAAAATGCAGAGACAAGTGAGATTAGTTTGAAAGAAAATGAAATGACAATTTGAAAAAAAAAAATACAGTTGCTCTAGACCACCGTGTCGGTCCAATTAAAGTAGTCCGGCGAGTTTCACAGCTGGATTTCATCCTCCTACAGCAGCAGTTACTCTCTTTCTCTCTCTCTCTTTTTCTCGCCTATAAGGGACCATAATTATGGCTTCAAAGTGTGGGGCCCTCATTCTCCTGGGGCCCTATTTGGAAAGTTTCACATCCAGAACCATCTCTATTTAGATAAATGAGAATTCATTACAGGTGGAGTCAGTAATTACCAAAGCCAGGGACTCCGGTGCGATCCTGCCACAGATGAGAGCATCTCCTGCCGATGCGAGGTGGCCACGGGCTCGGGCCTGATGAGATAGGCTTCCCCGGGTAATGCTTGAGCTGTTAGGGCCAAGACCTGAGGAGCCTAGTTTGTTTACAAAAGGCCAATCTTGTTTGCTAGCAGCCCATCGATTGCTGTGTGTCTGTGTGTTTGTGTGTGTGTGTGTGTGTGTGTGTGTGTGTGTGTGTGTGTGTGTGTGTGTGTGTGTGTGTGTGTGTGTGTGTGTGTGTGTGTGTGTGCGTGCGTGTCTGTGTGTGTGTGTGTGTCTGTGTGTGTGTTAGTTAGTGAGTGAGTGAGTGAGTGAGTGAGTGAGTGAGTGAGTGAGTGAGTCAAACCAAGGAGAGCTGGACTGGGGTTGCAGTGTCTCTTTAATGATGTGTAATGAGTCCCAGTCAGAGGGGAGTATCTTGTATCACTGCTCTTTACAAATATAATTACTCACTGGCTCTCCAGAGCATGTCAATTTCCTGGTCCTATGGGGAAGACTTAATTACTGTTTCCAAAGCATTAAAAATTAACAAAGGCTGCCTCTCTTGCCAAAATTCAAGGTGAGACTTCCATTACCGCCAAGTGCTAGTCTGGTCACCCAGGGACTGGCCCGGTCCAGTGACATACAGTAGCTGTGGTGACATGCAGCAGTTGGCCGGGTGTGGCACAGTTCAGCGTCCACACATTTATAAATGAGTTATCCAGCTACGCTTGTCACATGTAATACACTGCAATGGACTGTAACTGAATGGACCCTTTTGTAGCCACTGCAGGGTCTTGCTCCCCCGTACAGAATGCTGGGGTCTGAAATCAAATGAGAGTGGAGCTCTCTTTGGAGCATGAGGGACGGATTTGAGCTTAATGTAGGTACGTCTCCAGCAAGTAATCAGACAGAATTCAGTCAATAGTGCAGCTAAGCCTACAAGATCTTCACACATGGCATGTGTGCATCCATGAGAAGAGAGGTTGGGGCAGTATAAAGGCTGATGAAATTTCTGCCTGCGAGGATTTTGCCTGTGTGTGTTTGTGCATGCGTGTGTGTATGTGTGTGTGGTGTGTGTGTGTGTGTGTGTGTGTGTGTGTGTGTGTGTGTGTGTTTGTGCACGCTCACACGCTGGGTTGGAGATCTCCCAATCATACTTAAACAGCTTTAGCAAGGCATCTCCCTTGGTTATGAGCAGCACACAATCTCCATCTCCTTTGTGCATCATTTGCCAGGTTAGATGAGGAGCAAGATCCTGCCTGTGCCTCTTGATTGGCTCTCGCTCGCTTGCTTGCTGCAGACAGCACGCACATGCTCACCTCCAGACCGCACTCTCTCCGGCTCCTCAGTCCAGCTCAAATTGCTGGGCTGGTTCTGGAGAGTGGAGGCCTGAAAGTGCCCCACACACTCCAGCCAAGTACCTCCGCGAGGAGCCCTGAAAAGCGACTACGCTCTGCTCCAGAGCTCCGGCACACTCTCTCTCTCTCTCTCTCTCTCACACACACACACACACACACTCACACACACACTCACACACACACACACACACACACACACACACACACTCACAGACACACACACACACACACACACTCACAGACACACACACACACACACACACACACACACACACACACACACACACACACACACACACACTCACAGACACACACACACACACACACACACACACACACGCAGACGCAGGAGCCGGTGTGAAAGGGAAATAAATTAGCAGTATTCCGCCTGCCTGCTTGCCTTGCCTTGCCTGCCACATCCATGTGGGACACAAAGGCGCAAGATTTACTCGTTTTCATTGGCGTTTGGATGAATTCCCCCAAATTAAGTCGAGAACAAAAACATTTATTCATCCTATTAATGTCAAAGAGTGAGGGATTGAAGTAATGGTGTTCATGCGCCGCTCCACTGTGACTCGCTTGGCACAGACGCACCGCAAATCAGATCCAGGAGTTTACCCATTCAGGGCTGCACGCTCTCCACTATGCCAATGTCATTTGCTCAGCGATATCAATGTTTGCGTAGATGCGGCACAACACTGGCACACTGGCATAAAACAGCGTTTTGGGTGATGGACAATCAGCTAAAGCTTTTAATAAGCGATAACTTGCTAACAAGCCTAATGGGGGAGTTTTTTTGTCTTCTCTGTGCTGCAGGCTCCTATTTGTGCGGGCGGAGGGGCTGTTAGCTGACGCCATTGGGGAAAAGTCTGTCACGTTCTCTGATAAATTTGCAGAATCAAACGAAGGGCACGATTAAAAACATGTTAAACAGTTGATTATGCACTCCGATGGCAATGAAATGTCATGATTATCAAATTCACCGAATCTTCAAGAAGGAGTTACACATGCAGTAGCATGTTATAGTCGACAACACAGGCTGAAAACAATACAGCAGTATACCAAGGCAAACATTCATACATCCAATACAAAGCGCACAAGGTGCAACATGGCTCAGGGTTTGTTTCAGTATTTTGCCTGTTGGAGTGATGAATGGCAGTGTTGTGTTAGAAGGCTGTAAACCCTGTAAATCTCATTTGAAATGTCTTATCGGTTTCACTGGATTTGCACATGCGATGGACCACAGCTCGCCACATGCCGTTTACAGGCTTTAAAGAGAACTGATGATATAAAACCTCGATTATCATGAGGGCTCTCCTTGCCTAGCAACACATGAGTTACAGGAGATCATGCCTCTAGGGAATGATTTAAGTGTGTATCAAACAGTGGAAATGGACTTGTCATATATCAGACTATCAATCACTCCCCTCTGAGATAGGCATTACAGCGAATAAATAATAAAATGATGGGCAATAAAAAATTACTGTAAGATAATGTACAGTACAATGGGGCTTACAACAAGTAACCTATGATAACACATGGATACAGCACAGCATCCACAATAGTGACCTATTTAAAAAACAAACTTATCTGTGATTATATCTCTGGAACCGGTAACATGGTTTGGTTGATCAAGGCTGCATTTATAATGCTCTTATAAAGCATTACTGTAGGTCCCTCAGGCATGTGTTTAGTGTAGAGCACCATTTAGTGCAGAGTTCCATCCAGCTGGAACTATGCAATGTATTTGTAATGTTCATTTATTATGTTAAATACTTTATAATACAATATCAAATTCTGGCACTTGGGGAGGGTGTTATAAATCATAGGAGCCTGAATATTCTTAATACCTCAGGAACGATGCTATGGGGAAGATAGAGATCAAGATTTATTGCGCTCCTGGCTGTGTTGAGATGAAAACAATGATTACCTCAGTTTGCCTCGATTTGAAACACGAGACTGTGAGCATGGTTTACAAAAAAAAAACATCAAAGGCAGCACCTGACAATCGTCTTTCATCTGGGTCAAGGACTTCAGAGGCCCAGCCTGTAAAGCGACATGCTTAACCAAAGGTGGCGGTTGAAAGCGTTCCAATTTCCTTGTTAAAACATTGAGGGAGTCTTCCTTTGGTTTTCCTACTCTACCTAGATGTTTTGTTTGTTGATTCTTGAGCACCAACTGAGAAAAGCTTTATTCATCTTTTGTATCTAGGGGTCCAAGCAGCGAAGCTTCTTCCTCATTATTTGCTTCCCAAAAACGCGTTCTACAGCAAAAAACGTAATATGTAGCTTCTCAATGTTTTAGTTATACATCATTTCAGGCCAATAATGATTCTATTACCATGATCTTCTCAGATAAGGTCCAATCACAGCCACACAATAGCCCCACTCCCCATTAAAGAAACTACATCATTTTGAGAAATTCTGTACACACGCTTCATGTAGAAGTGTAATATTTGCTGTGCTTACAATTTGTCCCATTTCCTCAGTGACCTTCAACCTTTTCCCGTTTAAGGGGACTTCTTACAATCTGCTTGTACCCCAATAATCACCTCTTATTTTTTTATTTTATATTTTTTAATATATTATTTCAAAGGTTTGATTGCCATTCAGAATCTTCATCAGCTGCACAACATCTTAAATTGCATCTACTTTCAAAAGAATAGCATAATTGCACTTCACACCACTATTAATTATGTGTGCACTGTGAAGCTAGAGCAAACTGCTGTGTTATCTTCCTCGAAATGTCATTTGCCTTATGCGTTGCTATGACATAACACTGTTCCTCACTGAGTTTTATTTCATTGACTAGACCCTACAATCTCTGAGACGAAATGCATAATGCACGGTTGTACAGATTCAGAGCGCAAGGAGGCACAGAACACCTGCTTCTGTATATTTAAATATAACTGCAAATAAACTGCTGTGTGCAAACTTGCCGGCCTTGGGAGAGTTCTCAGTGTGTGTATTGTGTCTCAACGTGAGCACATTGCAATAGGCTACAGTAATTACAGTCGTCAAGCTGAACACAGGCTGTTTAAGTTTCAAAAGATGAAGAAGATGAGAAGAGTTATTTGTTTAACATGCGTTGGATAGGTCAACTATATTTCTCTGACTGCCAGATGCAAGGCTTTTCTTCCATCCATATAGTGGGGAAATCACTTCAAAGTCTGGGCACAAAAAGGAAAAACAAAGACCGATTAGAAAGGAAGAACATAAAACAAGAGAGACAAAAGTAATAACCATCCCAGTGAACAGGATAGAGAGGGAGAAACCACACAGAGATGTCTTGGACATGAGAAATAAGAGAGAAATCGACAGCAATTTATACAGGCGGGTGGAAATAAACCACAGAGACATAACACTGCTCTGATTAGAACCGTGAGCATTGTAGATCTTGGTTTTGACACAGGGACCAAAACAAATTAAATGTAAATTCTCTAAATAATTACACATTTATTGGGCGCTTTATGAATTATTGTCTTTGTGCTTGGGACACTCCCAAGAAATTGGTCCAAGCCCGAGGCAATTATTTGTATTTTTAAAGGTCCTTTAAAGCTCAATTTTATTCTTTGTGCCTCCCAAACTTCTTGTTTATAGTTTGCGAGATCTCTGGTGATTCATGGCGTCTGCGTTATTTATATTTGTGTTTATTCGCTGTAGCATTTCAATGGGAGTGAAACTGCTGTTTCAAAACCCCAGCTCGAGTTTTTTTTTTCTACCTTAGCACATTTGTCCTTAAGGACTCTTTTTTTCAGTTGTGTAGAAGCACACAGGCATTTATTTTTTCCCTCCGGGGGGCAAATGCAGAATCAGGTAGACAAATCGAACAAAATGCACTGCTCCTCTTCAAGAAACAGTCTGGTGTAAAGTGTAAAATGATTCAGACTATAACACAACAGACCGATATTCCAAACCATTTTTTTTCTCCCACTAGAACCCTCTAACACCCCCCCCCCATCCCCCTTGTGGTGCGACGCTGCAGCTCATCTCTGTCCGTGTGGGAGGGGGAGAAGAGGCTTTGTCCATCATCAGGTGTGTTTGGGGTCGAAAATGATCCATCTGAGGTGAATTCTATTGCTTCTGCGGCCGGCTCTCGCTACTTGTCTTGTCGAGAGATTAATCATGCTCCCCAGCCTAGCGGAGGAGCCAAGGTCAGTAGCCTCTCGCCTGTGTGGGAGGCGCTGCACGCCACGCCGCTCCGTCTCACATGAGGAGGGTGGGAGTGGGAGATTGGCGAGAGGAGGTTGTGACGGGGGCCGCAAGTGCGGAGGTAGGCGTGAGATCCACTCATTTAATCCGGCCACATGATTCAACAAGAGAGAGCGAAAGAGAGAGAGAGAGAGAGACAGAGAATGAGAGAGCAGGGGGGGTAGTCAGAGGGAGGGGGGGTAGTCAGAGGGAGAGCGACAAAGAACAAAGAAGAACTGCTCAGAGTAGGTGGTGTAATTATTCAGATGGCGAGGTGAGAGTTGCCTCTGCCTTGCTGGAAAACATGCAATCTGTGCATGAGGAGTCAGGCGTGCGGAATGCTGTAACCTGCGTTTGAGGCGCACAACACCGACCTTAAGCGAATGACACCAGAAGGACGAGGCTCGTAAGGAGATAACAACAAACAAACACGATAAATCATCTAAAAAACATGGCATACAAACATCAGCATCGGCATACTGCAAAGCATGCAAAAACACGAAGGTACAAAACAGGAACAACCCCTACTGCAAACACATACACTCACACAGAGGCACACGGCGGGGGGGGGGGGGGGGTTGTAAGGCTGGTGAGGTTGACCTTTGACCTTTGGTCCTAATTCTCCCAATCAGAGTGTTGAGGAGCAGCTGAGGTCTCATCTCCAGGGGGTTCCCTTGTCACCCCTGATGTAAAATTTATGAAGGAGACATTAGATATTTATTAGAATTAAGAGCAGCCAAGGGCTCAGGAACAACAGAAATTAGTCATTAGGGGCACAAGTGAGATTCCTTCCCAGTGCTCTGCACTTGATGTACAGGATAGACATCTCCCATGGAGAGCAGCAGGCTGTAGCTCTGCTGTAGAAACCATATGCAAGCTTGACGTGCGTGGTGTGGTAGATCACTGAGACTGTGGCACTCTGTTGGGAAGCCTCGTCGATTTGCAGAGTTAATTAGCGAAAGGCATCCATCTTCTGTGCTCAAACCCATGCTCCCTCATTCACCCCCCACCAACTTTCCAGTCCACAGTGCAACAGTTGGATGTAGACAGAATAAACAGACATCTTGAAATACTTCACCGAAGACTGTGTTGGCGGTTGCTGCTCGTGGTGGGGAATTTTGTAAATATCATGGTGGATTGGGGTGAGCCCACCGCACCGCAGAATGCAATTTCCTCATGAATAATACCAGCAAAGCGTAGCAATAGACTTAAATGCTTTGTTTGACCAGGTTTGCTGCAGGTATTCCGTGACATTCTCTCAGAGGAACTGTCTGTCAGAATGCATTTCCCTTTGGTATGGCTGGCTATTAGTCTCATTTCAATACACCACCTACTATACCACGACAAGCAACTTCCCCCTCCTCACAGCAATTCTTGCCAGATTGTTCAGGTAATAGACAAGCAACAGTGACAACAAAGCTCTTCACACCTCCCCCTACTTGAGGGGGGGAATTTGAAGCTTCATTCCATCCATTTCTTTCTTTTTCTGATGGTGTCACCTTGCACACAACAATATAATAAACTGCTCTCTCCTGAAATCCCAAGCCAAACCAAGCAATGAAAGGCATCCGAATACAACAAACAGAGTCCTCAGCTCATCACCAGCACCCCTCTCCCTCTCTGAAATGTTAATTCATGGGTGTAGGGGTGGGATGGGGGCCTTGGAGCAGTGCCATGTGATCCGTGACCGCATGCTACTTGTCCTTTCCTCCTGGTGACCACATGCTGGTGTAATGACCTTCTCCATTAACCCCACTGCGCAACCGTCATTGGGACTATATAGATTATACAGGTCTTCCATCACGATCGTGTCAAAGAAGATATATGTCTCTAGCTCTCTCACTGTATTGAGACATGACATTAGGGAAATTATTGTTCTTTCCCCATATTTTGTTTTACCTTGGTTGTCTCCTGAGCAAGTTTGGATTATCTAGGAGATGAAAAATAGGTTGGTTGTACCATCTGCAATACTGACACGTTCCTTCTGATGGTTTGATGAAAGCAAACTGAAAGGAACATGCAGCCATTTTTAATTTATTCTGAATGACATTTAAAAAGCTCTGAGACATGCTGCTCCCTCTGCGGAAGGCCAGCTGTTTGGAAAGGTAATAACGTGGCTAAAGCTCTGTAAGTCTGAGATAAGAAGCATGTGCAAAGGTACTTGCACAAGAGACTTTTGTCTCAAACGCACACCATGAAATACGTGATCAAAAATGGAAAGGGGGGGGGTGGGGATCAAAGTTTTGCAGAGTCTCTGTTGGCATTATTCATGCCATGCCCCATCACTCCCCCCTCTGCTTCCATCCCTTACATCTTTATCATAGACATTTCCACAATGCCAGTGGCTCTATTTCAGCCTCATTCTTCTGCCTGCCGTGTCAGCAATCCACTCACAAAACCACATCCTCTGGCGTTGTTTGATGGACTCTGGTGCACCCCTCATCACTAGTTATGGCAATTCATCTGTGTCTTGGAGAATGACAACATGGTGACGTACTCTCATTGCAAGTATAATTATACTTTGCTAATGCATGTGCAACATTTTGGGTTCCTTTAATGTATGTTTTTTTGTTGTTATTTTATTTGTGATAAACTTAGCCCACTGAGGCATAGCATATATTCAGTATAGAATGGCAGTCAGAGGATATGAAATGCCCTGTAGGATTTTTCATCATTAAAAATAGAACAGCGGAATGCTGTTTGGATTACAAATGGTGAAATTGCAAATGCATGTCTTTTTGGGCACTGTCTGAATCAATTGAACAAACTGGCATGATATTTGATGGCCTCTGAGCTCCCATTATTACAACAATATTATGGCTCAGATAAGTCAGGGCTACTGCAGCAGAATTCCAATATAGCAGGCAGACTATTTGTATTGCTGGTAGTCCTTCAGGGCCCCACACAAGGGCATGCGGCTCAGATAACTCAATTTTTAACAATTAGCCCCTGACACATCACAGCCATGGAAAAAACTGCTATATGAAACATGTAGATAATAATTGGCAAATATAGGAGTTTGGAAATCGCAGCGGCAGATACGCGCATGAGAGGGGGGCTCGTGAGGAGGCGCCGGTGTTCTGTTCCTGCTCTTCTGCTTGAGAGAACACCTTGGTTAACGACCTCGCAGTCAAAGTGTAGACTGGAGTGATAATTCAGTGGATATAAATAGTGCTGCTCCACAGCGTCTCATCACTTCATCACTGCTGTCGTTTTCTTTTTTTCTTCTTCTTCCACGAGAAGGAATCTCAGAAGTGTGGGGCCAACATTAATAATCAGGTGATTTCCCCTTCTCCAACACTCTTCAACACCACAATTCCCCATTGTAATACGCCATCGTTCATGCAAATTAAAGCCCCATTTCTGTGCCATGTTTCACCGTCATCGGGGGGGGGGGGCAGTCCACATACGGAGAGACAGACAGCAGAGGAGGATCTGCATACTTAAGCGCTGTTCGATTATACATCTGTATCTGATTACTAAAGCACATAGATGTAATTACTGTAATGAATTCTCTCGCCGTGGTAACGGCATAAGGATAAAAAAAAAACAAACAAAAAATTCTCTCGCCATCACCTCAGCGGCTTGTTGGCTTGCCAGGGTCACATCCAGTGCTACAGGCCCGGCAAACTCGAGCGTGACCTTGGGCAGTGACCGACCTTGCTGCATCGCAGTCTGATGTTATTAGATTGCTGGTGGTAAAGAAAAGGAGGGAGAGGAGGAAGAGGGAGGGGGGAGGGGAGTGTAGGGGGACGAGGGAGAAAGGTTGCAATAGCGAAGGCAGTCCATTGTGCCCGGGTCTGATCTTCTCTGCACTTTCCAGAGGAAAACAAATAGTGCTGTCGGAGGGCATTTGGCTCGCTGTGTAGTCACTCAGATAAAGGGCCACCAATGTGGAGGGAGAGAGGAGCCCTGTGAGAGAGGGCTTACCCACCGGGGGGATTTTGGAGGCAGGCAGGGGGATCTTCCTCCTCGGGGGCCTCCACGAGACGTCTCTCTCTCTCTCTCTCTCTCTCCGAGAGCTTCTCTTCTCTCTCTCTTTCTCTCTCTCTGTGCTCGCACACAAAAGAGCCTCCATTTGAGAAGAGCTCTCCGGAGGCTAGCGCTAACAATTAAAAAGATGAGTTTCTGGGTCACTGGAGCACAGCCATTTCTCAGACGTCTTTTAGCGAGAAAAGGCGGCAAAATGGTGGGTCGAGCGAGTCTACCGCTCGGCCTGTTCTCTTTCACCTGATGGAAGGACTGTCCTACTTAGGGGCGGCCGCACGCCAGCGGCGGTAAAACGGCGAAGTGCTGTAAAAGTTGCATGGGGCGCTGGTCCACCACATTGAGTGCCTCTAAATATTCAGACCATCATCCCCTCGCATCAGTGTGGGCTGCATGAAAAATAGCACATTCAAAATGGATGCCAGGCTCAGTGATCACTCCAATTGTACAGCTTGCCAAACATGGTGACTGTGTTAAACGTTGTTGCTTTTTGAGAGTCGATGATTCCTCTCGATTTTTGCTGTTAGATTCCAGACAAACCCTAGTTTACTGGTCAATCCCTGGCTGAACTGCTGTGATAGGGTTTGAATTTGTCAGTCATGCTGAACACTTGGAGATAATAAGACAGTTGTAAGTCTCTTACTGTACCCTCTCTTCCCCACACTCCTAATATGCATAACTATATGTATTGATAATCTCCCTGCTAGTGTTAGTGCTGAAGCTTTAATTTCAAACTGTTGGCACCCTGGTATATGCAGCTCCCACAGAACCATCTTTCACACAGGATTATGCTCTAGATAATGCTGACTGTTCAGTTTAGCAGGAAAGAATTTGCATTTTTCATTCAAAACCCCTATTTGCATTTTTTCACAATATGGCTGTGGTCAAAATTATGGAAGTGATTTTAACAATCGACCAAAATAAACAGCTTAGAAGCATTTCTGTGGGAGTAAAGAAAAAAATTGAGCCTGCCATACACAAGCTAAAAGCATCGTAGCAGAATTTGACTGTGCGTGGAATGGAGCCCCACCTGGGGCCTTCTGATTGAAGCTAATTACAGCACAGGTTATTTTAAATTGATGATAAATGCTTTTAAAGTTGTTGGTCAAAAGATTCAACTCGACAGCACTGACCGTTCTCTAATAAATCACTGTCAATCTTCACAGCTAGAATGTTTTGTTTTTTTCAGGTCCTTTTTTTTTTACTATGAGATGTAGTCTACTGCTGCATGAAAAGCTGCATGAAAATGTTATATTCTTGGCAATTGGTACTAAAAGAAAAACAGCTCTTCCCTTCAGTAGTTGAAATGTACATTTACAAGTGGAGAACGTAATAATTTATTTGAATGTATAGTATTTCTCAATGGAAAGTGCTATAGTCCAAAACAAAATGAAGGCTTTGTTCTATTTCGTAGTGAGCCGACTGCGAGGGGGATCATTGGGACAGAATACAAAGTCTGGAATCGTGTGTCTGGAATCAATATGTGTGATGGGGGGGGCGGGTCGGTTACTCCACTGCAGTGCAGTCATATCCAGAGGTGTTCACACAAGCCTGTAACCCTCACCATCAACCCCGCAAATTAGCCAAGGCACATCCCCACCCGTTCTAGACTAATGTATATCTGAGCAGGGAACTGCCTCATTAAATTAAATAATGAATGAATGGTCTATAATTATGAAACTGCTCACAAGCGAGACTAATTCTACTCGTGGATTAATTAGTGGAGACGTCTGCCACTCAGAGGCTCATTCCATTTCAGAGGTGCATGAGACGCAGATACTCTAGTTCTTAGATAAGACCTGCACATGGAATTCAGGCAGGCTGCACCAGAAAGAAAAAACACATGCCTCCTGTTCAGAACTAGGCAGAGGGTTTGGAGAACTGTTTCAGGACCGAAATTACCAGGTGAAAAACACCTGCGATTCCGGTGGAAAGCCTATGGGCAGCAGATAAGACCGTCTGTGAGGCAGGTTCGGGAGGAAGGGTTGATAAGCGACCTTCAGTGGAAACCACAGAGTTCACAGTCACATCTCTGCTCTGAATCGACTAATTTAAGTGATTTGTTTGCTTGACAAGTCTCTGACGTGGTTTATCAAGCCTCAATTAGTGGCTGATTGAAAGGTTACCCCAAAACATGCACACGCACACTATTCCAGTAGTACCACTGAAATTAGTCTCCCCTGTCCGAAGTCACTCAGGCATGAAGCATTTACCAGTGTGCTATGTAGATGATGCTCTTCGGGCAGAAAATAGGTCAAATCAAGAGTCGGTCCCAGCTCTGCTCCCTGGGGCCTCTGTAGATGGAGATTAAGAGTTTGGCTGCCGCTGAGGCATAATGCGTGCACTAGCCAAACATCCACAAGGTCAGAACACGAGCGCTGTCTGAGGTCTTTGCATGCCCAGACACTGAGCAGGCATGATAATGAGCTCCCTTCAGTGAACAATCCAGACTGCTCGCTTGACATGAGGAACCCAAAAACTGTCAGGCAGTCAACCTTCAAAAGGGGGCAAAAGAAGAGGAAGTGAAATGAAAGTTGAGATGACATCTACATATCGACGTGAAGCGATGGAAGTAACTTGGAAGGAAAGAAAGGAAACGAATATATTTTCTTCGCACCTCCACACCACCTAAACCTACCAGGAGATGAGAGCTGACAGCTCTTCAGAGGGATCTGAGAATAGTCCACCATTTTCTCACAAACTGGGACCAAATTACGAGGCCTGTGAGTTGCTCTGTGTCTAAAAGGCTCATTTGGATGTGGAAGGGGAGATCCTGTCTAGTTCTACATTCATGACATCCCCCCATTCATTTGGGCTCACTCAATCTCGACGACAACTACACAGCGTGAACTTCCGGATTGACAGTTTAAAAGGCAGATCATTCGACCCATTCCCTAGATCTCACCCGGCTGATAATAAAGGGTCCTCGACAGAGGTCACTGAATTAAATCAGGAGATTTGATGGGGATTGCGTCAAATTGAATGGCGGACTAACCCAGTGAACCTGAATGGAGCAGCGCCCATTTAATAAAGGCATGATGCCCTTGGAGGAGTGGCAAGTTTTTTAATGCCACGCTACCTCATCAGTCAGCGCACTGAAGTGTGCAACGCAGTCTTGTGAGGACTCAAGGGTCATGTGAGTGCTCGGTGACAATTTCTCTCGACCACGTTGCCCCATCTTTTTTGTCTATGTCAGCACACACTTAAAACCACAGTTGTCATATTTAATTGCATTACCTGCAGAGCCCCACTTCTTTTATTAATTTATTGTGGAAAAGTGAAAGGGGGAGTGGGGATATTACTTGCGTTTGCGCTTCTATGGGTAGAGTGTCCTTATACAGAGGATGACACATACACGACGAGTTAAATTTAGCAGTGGTGACAGGAGCAAATGATTGGATTCTTCGGTAGTGGGAGGACCAGTTGGTGGTTCTCTCCAGGCTCATTATCAGACTTTTATGAGTAATCGCGACATGGCACAGAAACGCAACTTTGAGTAGCAGCTCAGCATAGAGCCCCTTAGATTTCCCCAATCACCACACAACTTGCAAAAAATAAACAAGAGCAAGTCCACTTGGATAAGAGCATTTGCTGCCCACACCCATAACGGCTCAACAATACTGCAGAGTAATACCAAAATTAGCATGGCCTCAGATCCAGGGAAAAAAGGGATTTGCTTATGTTAAACCATTTGGACTAGCGGCTAAAATCCCTTTTAAGAGTCTAAAAACAACATTCATGCTTGCGATGAAACCCACGGATCAGAGAGTACAAAAGAGAGAGAAACAGGGCCATGGTCAGGAGTTGGGGGGGAGGTATAAAAATGGTTTTTCAATCCTGACTTTGCATGAGGCCGTTCTCTCTGATTGGCCCAGGGCTCTCAGGTGTGCCACGCGGCGGGCTAGCCAATGGGCAGTCTGGAACAAAAAGCCGCGGTGACATTCCATCTGACGGAAACTCCTGCGGGGGAAAGGCAACGCTGCCGAGCTGTCAGGCAGATTTCTGGGAGATGTGGAGGGGAGTAAAGCCAAACAAACAGAGCGCTGGCACAATCTCCCATCGCCAGCTAGAGCAGCCCAGCACCCGCTGCCGTCTCCTGGGAATCGCAGGAGCGCGAGATGAAACAGAAAGAAAGATCTGACCGTTTTTTTTCTTCTTCTTCTTCTTCTTCTCTCTCTCTATCTGTCTCTCTCTCTCTCTCTCTTTTTGTGAGAACAGAGTTCTTTCACATCAACACATTAAAAGGGAATGGCATAGTTAAATGATGAAAACAGGAATCACCTCCTCTGTATATTCAGCTGTTTCCTCAATAAAAGTATTGGGGTTCCCATATCCACTGCTGTTTCTGAGAATGAAACCGAATGATCCTTTGCTTGGGTTCAGTCTTATTGGACTAGTGTGCAACTCTTCCTTAATCTCCATAATGTGTTGCTATTGCTGTGCAATATTTCATGGTTTATGTCTTGATTTGACACAGTCACAGTCGCAGAGGGTTGCATAAGACCAGGCAAACGATCCTGCTATTAAAGACTCTACTTTTCTCCTCTCAGTGCTATTGTTAAAAAAAGATGCATGCCTCTCTGAAGACAGCCAGTAGGGCTATTGGGAAATGATTTCAGTCACTCCAGGATCTTGCAAGGGGTTTTTGTGATTGATTGTTGTGGTGAAAAGTGATGTGATTTTTCTGTGGAAATTCCTAAAAAATCCACGTTGTGATTGTAGCAGCAGTATGTGTATGATTGTGCAGCCGAACCTACTGTAGGAATTCTTAAATTTGAGTCATATGATATCAATCATGAAAAAAATGCAGAAATGTCATGACTTAAATTTTTCGTGAATGGCTGAAAATGTGAGATCCCAAAAACCTGACAAGACTCTGAGAGAGTTTTATGAAGAGAAATATTATTGGAAGACTGGGGGAGGGGGGCAACACGCTACAGACAAAACGCTCCCCAGCATCACAAGAGCATGTCTCTGCAGCCAAAAAAAAAAGAACAAAGCACTACAGCAGAGCCTCCTGTCTATAAATCTATAAGAAAAAACATATCCATTCATTCAGCCACGCCAAAAAAGACATGGGTACGGCAGGGGAAAGATCGTTTTTGACTTCAGAAATACTGATAAATTCTGTAGCACTATTGTCTATGGAGCACTTGTCAGAGCATAAAGAGTACATGTAACAAAGTCTTTGCTAAAAAGCTGCTAGTGGATTTGTAAACCCTAGTGGATCTCGCTGCCATTAGATTTTATGTAGAATTACCTAAAAAGAATTACCTAAAAAGCCACTTATTCACTTAATATGCAATAAAAGTATACATCTCAAGTTTTAGGTCTTTTCTAGTTTTTCTGAATGTGAAACTATACAACTAAACGCAACCCCAAAGCCCGTGTGCATCCACCGAGTAATAAGGTTCTTTTCAGTCACGGAACTGAACTATGACTACTTTGAAAGACTGCCCACATGAATTCCCCCACGAGCCAATCACTGACAGATTTGATGAAAAGACTAATGACTTTGGTTGAATAGATTGAACTTTACTTATTATTCAGCAATTGTGTTAAAGATTTCATGAAAAGTTGTCCTTTGTGATTATAGTAATCATCCTGGTAGGGTAATGGCATGACCTGTGCAGTCCATTATTTAGGCAACTACACCTCCATTTCACATTGATTACATAATGACTGGGGGAGTTGGCCAGACCCTATTCAAACACCAGACACAGACTGGAGGCCTGACTCCAAGCCTGGTTACTCCTGACTCTTTGTATACAGGATAATCAACAGACAAACAGGAAGATATGTGCAAATCTATTTTTTTATTTTATTTAAGAAATAATAGGATCACAACAACCACCATGAAAATGGTAATTATGACCGCTGCGCAGCGAAGTGGCGGTCATATACTGTAGGTTTAGTCAGATTTTTTTCTTTTTTTTTTTTCTTTTTCACATGGCCAAATTTCCGTCAAGGATTCCCGGGACACTGAAAGACCCCCGGTAAACGAAACTTGGTGGGCATGTAACCCCACATGGATAGCATGGAACCATCGTTTTTCGTTTTGATCTGTAGCCCCCCCACTGGACTGGACCCCCCGAAAGGAGGGTAGGGCAGACACAGTTTTCTGCGAATAACTCGAGAACCGTAGGGTTTAGGAGGACCACCTTTTTTTGTATGTTGATCTCAAGGGACCATGTCAACCCATTCCATAACCACTCATTTCCTGTATAGCGCCACCTAGTTAAACACAAAAAAGTAAAAATGAGGTGTTGTAATCGCAGGTATCTGTGACCTAACAAAGTCAAAACTGCACGAAATTGGAAGTGTAGGATCATTATGACACCCTCTGAATGCACGCCAAGTTTCGTGGAATTCCGTTCATGGGGGGCCACACAATAAATGAATTTATGTTACTATACACCAACTGGCCTGTAGGTGGCCGGAGACAGTTTTCTGTGAATATCTCGAGAACCGTAGGGCCTAGGTGGACCACTTTTTTTTGTATGTTGGTCTTAAGGGGCCATGTCAACCCATCCCATTACCACTTTTTTCATGTATAGCGCCATCTAGTTAAAAATTAAAAAGCAAAAATAGGTGTTTTCATAACAATATCTCTGGCTGACATGGTCAAAACTGCACGAAATTGAAAATGTAGGATCATTATAACACCCTTCGAATGCATGCCAAGTTTCATGAACTTTCGTTCATGGGGGGCCTTACAATAAAATAATTTATGTGTACATTTAGTGACCGTACACCAACAGAGTTTTCTGTGAATATCTTGAGAACCGTAGGGCCTAGGATGACCAATTTTTTCGTATGTTTGCCTCCAGGGATCATGTTAACCCATTCCATATGCACACATGTGCATAAACAGATACACACGCGCACACATACATTCACAGTAATCATATGTATGACACATACTCACACAGTAGACATATGTACGCATGCATGCACATGCACACACACAGGCACATACACAGGCACACACACACACACACACACACACACACACACACACACATAAACATAAACATGTACACACAGACATGCACACAATGAGACAGTTAGAATCATATATGCCTTTCAGCGTGATTTATTTTTGTGGAAAAAATGTGCTGGACTGGGCAGCGGTCATATTTTGTACCGCTCTGCGGTACATCTAGTTTTATTGTGTGTTTATGCCCAGGGTTTTAGCCCAATAAGACATCACCAGGAACATGCCCTGCTGTATATTTAGCTTTTACTGTTCCAGTGGTGAAGCACAGCAAATAATAACATTCAGCAAATACATCATTCAGCGTTCTACCTCTATACTCTGCTGTAGTACTCTGCACACTAATTTAAAGCTGCAGTGTAGGTGACACAAACTACACAGGTCAACAGCTTCAAACAATCTTGTCCGTGTGCACACCTGACCTTATCATACACATGCCAACCCACATATAAACACATGCACCAGCTCAAGCATCAGGCATAATTACAAAAACAACGGAGTTCTCACTTAATTAGCTATGACAGCAACTAATTTCTCCAATGTCAGATTCATGGCTACGGTTGAGTAATGTTGGTCATTAATGAGTGCTAAACATCAGCTATCTCTCCCTATATCTCAGAGAGGAGAGCTCCCCAGGGAGATGCCAAGTATGCTCCATTTACATGATCATTATGGCTGCTTATGCTATGCTACTTGGCTTGGGCTTGGTGAGCTCTTTGACTTGGTGCACGTTATTAGGGCAGATTTAGCATGGGGATGGGGTGGGGTGGGGTGGGGTGGGGTGGGGAGGGGGGTGTTGGGGCCTGGGGAGTTACATCCAAGAGGAGTGTTAAGCTGAGGTTCAGACCCTCCGAGGCAGCCATCAAATCCCCAGCTCAGCCCCTGCTCTGAACAAGCGGTGCCTCTTGAACTCCTCTGCCGGGTTTAGCTCGGGGAGGCCACTTTTATGTCGAGTGCTTAAAATACGCTATGCGCTTCTACAAGCAATCCACTCCAAAAAAAAAGAAAGAGAGGATAGGGGTATGGATGGGATGGAGGGAAGGCAAAGGGTCAGTCCATTGAGACAAGCGTTTTGAAAGTAAACCATGCTTAGCTGGGGTTTGTAGTGGTATCAGGGTGGAAGAGATGCCTCTCATCATCGACATGAGGCTCAGCATCCTGGGCTTCCTGTGCCCCAGCATGCATTGAGTTAGGCTGGCAGCATTTGCACACGTGGCAGATCCAGACTGTCCAATAGCAGAGCTGCGTTTTGCAAAAAAAGAAAAAAAAAAGAAAATGCCTCAGATTGAAATCTTCCATCATAGTGGTCATAAAGACAGTGGGAGATGGGGATGGTCTGGGATTCATCTGGGAGGATATAAGTGCCTTTCAGTTCAGCTGGCATCTGTGCTTAGTGGAGGGAGACTGGCCCTCGTGACAGGTGACAGCAGAGTGCAATGAGAGGTTTGAGATGGGGAATGTAAACTGTTATGCCAATAAGACGGAATGATTAATTTGAGGAGCAATTCCTATGGATCACTGCACCCTGCCAAGGGGAGAGGCTTCTGTCAATTTGGTTTCGAGAGGGGAGTGTTTGATTCGAGCCTCGGAGGGCGATTTTTGTGTGTGTTTCTGCAATTGTTAGTGCACTTCTGAGGGTGTGGATGTGGGTGTATGCAAATGTCTTTCTCAATGAATGCGAGCGAGTGTGTGTGCATGGACATTTATGGCTCTCTCTGTGAATGTGAATGTCCAAGTGTTCCCTTCAGAGCATAAATGTTTTTTGTATAAGCGTGCGTGTGTGTGTGTGTGTGTGTGTGTGTGTGTGTGTGTGTGTGTGTGTGTGTGTGTGTGTGTGTGTGTGTGTGTAACCTGTGGTGGTGGTGGAGGCAGGGGGAGGGGCCCCTCCACCCTCTGCAGCGGTGCTGGGAACTAATTGAAATGAGAGGCGATGTGCGAGTCTCCGCCAACATCGCCGAGCCATTCGTCAGGGTGACATCACTGCACTCACACCCCATCCATCTCCGGCCCTGGCGGCAGAGCCCTCTGCACTCCTCCCCGTGATTAATACCCGGACCTCCCCCCGACCCCCCCACCTCCCCCCACCCAACACATACACACACACGCTGCCGCACGCTGTCACTCCATTCCCCCCAGCATTCAAACGCCACCGGCATCGTGCCGGAAGGCAGGCAGGTGAGCCGCAGCCCCCAGCCAACCCGCAGCCCCTATCCGCTCCCGGCGACAGCCGAGGTGTCCGCCTGCCGCTCGGCCCACCGGGGGGGGGGGCAGAGAGGACGGAGCAGGGACCGCTAGGCGGAGTAGCCCGGCGCTCCCCGATGATGTTCCTGCAGCGAGTATCTCTGCGCTGCAGCGCTGTGAAGAGGTTCTCCTTGTCATTAGAGCTGCAGTGCACAAGATCAATGCGGTTTACACCCACACTGTACTGAGGTGTGTGTGGTTGTGCGGGGCTCAATAGCCAGCTGTCACGGCTCTGGACTGAAGGTCACTGAAGGGAGGTTAATTCAGTTTGTGAAGGGGGGACTGGTCAGATCCTAACGTGATTAGAACAGCAGTCTGCGAAACGAGAAATCACAGCGAGGGTTAAGGTGATGCCATTTAAAGCAGAGCCTGTCCCTGTCAGTACAGAGGCATCAGAAGAACAGCAGCAGCAGAGCAGGAGTGTGCAGAGGTGATGCTGGGAACACAGGCATAGCGTGAAGCCTGCGGATGGATGTTGATGCCTAAAACAAACTGAGAAACATCTATCAAATTCCATTCCTGGTACCTTTATACTGTAGTAGTGAATAAGGAAAAAGAATTGAATAGCGGGAAATATTGTTGCAGGTAAGTTTGACCAGCTGTTATTCTCCAAGGCCCAGCTGCAATGTTTCTGAAAACTCGTAACATACCAAGTACCTCAAGAACAGCTCATTACTGCAAGGAACCAGACAGTCACTCCCACCTGAGAGCGAGAAGAACCGGGCTTTTGAAGATTCTCTAAATTACGACCTTTCAAAACGATTCCTCTCCCTTGATTTGCTTTGATAAGCCCCGTCTCTGATCTAAGAGGCATCCTCTTTCCCTATTCCTCACCATGTGAGCGAGAGGATTTTCTCTTTTTCTTTTTCTGTGTGTGTGTGTGTGTGTGTGTGTGTGTTTGCTACCTCCTTATCCGAGCAATGTGATGCAAACCTCCACTTAGAGTAAAAGCATTTCGCTGTCTCCGAGAAGCAGCCCGCCCGCCAGCCGGGCCGGCCGCCGGCACTGAGTGCCCGCTGACCCCCCCCACCCCACCCACCCACCCCACCACACCCCGGTCCCCATGTCCAGGTCTCCACCGCTCACTCATCCACCCACCCCACGCGTCCACCGCCACCTCTACCCTTCCCTTCCCCTCCCGCCCCTCCTCTCCTCTCCCCTCCTCTCCTCTCCTCTCCTCTCCTCTGAGTGTGGTTGATTGAGAGGTGCTCTCTGTGTCACGGGGCCATTGTATGCAAACTGCTCCTCTGTACTGCTGCAGCTCCAGGCGTCCCCAGAGCTGTGTGTGGACCACCTCTGCCAGGGGTGGAGGGAGAGGGTGGAGGGGCGGTGGGTGGGTGGGTGGGGTGGGGAGGGTGGTGAGTGGGGTGGGCTGGAGCGCTGGTTGGTGTGTATGTAATCAGATTAAGAGCCTGCCTGTCACAGGCCGGCCACCCAACAGCTGGTCCATCCCAACACCAGTGATTTATTTCTTTCATCTCCGCCGCCTGTCCTACAGCCGCAGATCCGTTTTCTGGGGGTAGAAGGGTTTTTAGGACAGGGAATGTTGTGTTAGGGGCTTTTTTACGCATTAGATTTATGGCCGGCAGAGCTAAATTTTTGTGAGGGGGCTGTAACTGCGGCTCCCGGTGATGTGCAATCTGTATCAGTGGGAGGCTGAGCACCCGTGGTTCAGCGTTTCGATCTTCCGAAATGGAATTGTGAGGCTGCCAGATTATCAGTGCTCAGCAAGTGAATGTGATGAATGAATGTAGTCTGTAGTTTAGTCAAAGCCACTCATGCACTTGTTCAAGCCATGGTCAAAAAGCTTCGCTTCTACATTGCAAACCTTGCAGGATATGTTCCTGCTTAGTATACCAGGCAGAGTAGTTGATATTTGTATTATATTTTTATTTGGATATGTTATTATTTTGTGTATTTTTATTTTGTTATGGTCATCAGCAATATTATTGCAGCCCCCCCCCCCCTTCAGGTTTTTAATAATCTGTAAGTTAAAGATCCGTGATCAGCATTTTCTTTTGAATACAAACATTCTGTCCTATTAAAAGAAGGTCTATTCTGAAACTGATTAAAAGCGTGAATTTGGAAGTAGCCCAATAACGAAATAACGATGACATGCCTTGCAAGCTATGCAAAATGCTGGACAGTTTTCTCTGAGTTGGAGGAAATTTGTCTCTTTCTAGAGAGAAATGTCTGTTTGCCAGAATGTTCTCCCTGTAGCGCTGCTTCAACGCTTGTTTACTAAATTTATGGCTCAGCTCCCTTCTCTTTCCCCGGCCTGACCGGAAACGTAGACAATTCAACACATCAATGGGCTCCAGTGTTCAAACTGCCCCCCCCCCCCCTCCTGAATCCTTGGTGTTCACACCCCTCTCCTCCATTGCGTTATTGAGTATTGAGCCATGAACAGAAAGCATGAGCAGAACACCACGGCAGCACAAATAGCATTTACCTTCATTCATAGACTCTCTCCTCCTCCTCCTCCTCTCACTTGATACCCTTTTTTCTCTAAACAAACCTTTTTTATTTTATTTTTTTATTTTTTAAGCATTTGTGGAATGTTAAATTGTTGAGTGAGTGGAGTGGAATGGAGGAGAGGGGTGGGTCTTAGCAATGGAGGATGTGGAGGCACTTGTGGGAATAGGACCAACCCCCCCCCCCCCCCCCCCCCATTCCTCCACTCCCCCAGAGGGATGAAGCACCACTGGGGTCTTCAGCTCATGGCCAGTCCCCTGCACACTAGATCTTTATGTGCCTTTATGTGTGTGTGGAGGGTGGCCCTCCTCTTTCTCTATCTCCCTCTCTTGCTGCCTCTCTCTCCCTCTCTTTCCTTTTCCCTCTCTTTCCTTCACATCCCACACCCCAGAGCCTTTCCCATTTAGAGCCCAGCCATGGCTTAGGGGGAAGTTGCCACTCTTTTGTTGTTTAGGAGGAGATGTGGGAGAAGAGGGGTGTGGGGGGGATTTTTTGTGCGACTTGTCAAGGCTGTGATTGTGTGGGGGCCCCTCTTTCCGCGCCACCCCCACGGACTGGGCGAGCTGGCCCCTGGCTGGATGGTGTGGACACACAGACGGCCTTGTTAGCTGGCACCAGCGGAGGGAGAGAGAGAGAGAGAGAGGGAGAGGGAGAGCTGGGAGGCAAGGGGATGGGGAGGAGGACGAAAAAGAGAGAGAGAGATGAGAAAGACTAAAAGGGTAGAGAAGGGGACAGAGAAAAAAAAAGAAAGAGAGAGAGGCCTTGGCGATGGGCCAACAGTGCTTCTCTGATTGCATCATCATTGCCACCCCTCCTCCTCCTCCTCCTCCTCCTCCTCTCTCTCTCCCCTTCTTCTCCTCTTCCTCTTCTCCTCCCCTGTTTCTCGCCTTGCTCCTTACACCACTTCCCTCATGCTCTCAGTAACAAGCATCAAAGCACTCTTTCACTCTTTCACTCTTTCACTCTTTCACTCTTTCTCCTCCCACTCTGCGCTCTCCCCCTCTGTGTGAGCCACTGTCATATGCTCAAGAACATTTCACACACGCTCCCCATTTGGCCACTGGACACACACACACACACACACACACACACACACATGTTGATGCTGTGTGTTCACTGTGTGCTGTGTGTGTTTCACTAATTCACGGATTGGGATAAATGCAGACACCAAAT
>NC_055976.1:6895846-6900846 GCF_018492685.1 Alosa sapidissima
TTTTTGTGCCTCGGACCGCTTCCCCTACGAAGAAGAGATCACGCAGAAGTGGACGAGGTCATTTCAAGCGGTTCCACTTTGATTCTTATTACAAGGAGTTCTGCACATTTGCCCCCTCCAATTTGCATGAAAGTGTTACTAATTGCCTTGATTTCCTTAGATGAATGATGACTGCTTTTGGATTGAATTTTGCACCATAAATGCGTTTTTTATTCATACTCCATGATGCCATGCTCCACGTAGCATGTTATTATACCGCCAGAGAGACACCAGCTCGCCACTTCTCCGTAAATTGGATATTACTGATGCTGATATTTTTTCCCCTGAATGGAAATGTATGCCCTACTTGGTTTGATGAGATAAAAAAGGCAGTGGGTAAACCACAGAGATCCTTGAAAAAATTGAAGTAGGAAGCTTTCTGTTGCAGCAAGGGCTCTCTCTGTAAGTGTTACCAATATCAATCAGACATCTCCCCAGCATTTTTCAAAGCAATGATTTGAGTCATCACAGAAAGGATATGCCTGAAGAGGGCTGCCAAAAAGTGACAGCAAACTCCATAGAGAATACTGAGTAGGAATGGGATTTATGTTGTATTACCACTTGTTTAATAGACAGCGAGCCATTTCCAATTTCCCACTACATGTGGAGTTCTGGGGCCTCGCAGTTTTGACTTTGCCTCATGAACATTAGTGGGTTATGTTACCTTTTTTCAACCATTAACTCCCATAAAGGAGTCAGGAAAGTTCCCCAACAATATTTGTATAGCGGGTTGAAATAGGTCCCCAGAGGGCATAGATATGGACCTGTGCTCCAACTGATGCGACTGTATATGTCCAGGGATGTAAATGTAAGCCCATAAATATGTGAATGCCCTGCTCTGTTATTGCTTACTTTCCAATGTTGGTCAGGTAGCAAACCCACCATATCTTTTCAGCAGTAGGACAAATAACATAACTGTATGAGTGATTCAGCCAAGACAAGCCATTTAGCATGTGCCATCGGGCGGAGGGCCCCGGTGCCATCTACCACAGGCAGAGCCCAGCACAGCGTCTCCCTGGAGCAGGCCTGCTTTGGCTGATGACTGATAATGAGCGTATGCGTGTGTGTGTGTGTGTGTGTGTGTGTGTGAGAGTGTGAGTGTGAGTGTGAGTGTGTGTGTGTGCATGTGCCCTGCCTCTTCTTCCACCCCATGCCTTGGCAGCCCACTCCCCCTCCACACCCCCGATGCCCCCCCCCCCCACCTGCCTGGCGGCGCCTGCTCAGTGGGCGTCCCGTCTGGGCATGCCGGGGGCTTCGAGCCCGGAGCTGCATCCATCACCCCTTCAACACCCCGAGCTCTGCAGCAAGAGCCCAGGGCCCATGCGGCGCGATGGATTACAGACAGACGTCCCCGGCCTTCCTCCATCATCAAATCTCAGGGCCGTCATCTGTCTCTCCCTCCTTCTATTATGAGTGCGCCTGCCACCCTCTCCCACTATTCCCCCGCTCTCTCTCTCTCTCTCTCTCTCTCTCTCTCTCTCTCTCTCTCTCTCCTTTTTTCTCCGTCTCTGTGTCCGCCGGTTTCCTCTTGTCTTGCTTGTTCTCACTGCCTCTCTATGAGGTTCTTTCACATAGTGCTTTTACTCTCTTTCCCTTTAGCCATGTCTGCTTAACTCCCGTGTTCTCATTCTCCCTCCCTCTCTCTCTCTCTCTCCCTCTCTCTCTCTCTCTCTTTGCTTCTCTCCCCTTTTCTCTCTCTCTTCCACTCACTCTTTCACACACATGCACACCTACGTGTTCACATGCCATCCTGCAGTTGACTCACGGCAAACGCAGGGCAGTCCAGAGGTGTGAATCCTTTTGCATAGGCTTCATTTCCTGCCCATTGCTCTCCCAGATGCAAAATATGAGTGGCTCCTCTTGGGATGAGGGAAAGTTCAGATGCAAGGGCATAAGCCGGCCTCTGCTGTTTGGCATGGGGTGTAGTCTAATTGAACATGCAGATTTGGCTTTTTCTCCTGCTCTCCTAATAATAATTATGATGTAAAAGGAGAGATGGCACCATGTAACACTGCTAGAATATTAAGTGGACAGAGGTTGAGATGTATGAGTGTGTGTGTGTGTGTGTGTGTGTGTGTGGTGTGTGTGTGTGTAGGGTTGTGGATGTGGGTGTGTGTGAGTGAGTGAGAGTGTACAATGGAGGAGGGAGCAGGAGGGGGGGGGGGGGGGGTACTACTGGCAGTACTGGTGAAGGTCGTTTCTTTTTTTCTCTTCCTTTCTTTCCTTTCTTTTTTTTCTATTCCGGTAACTAATCAGCCTAAAAGCTCTGCTTCTGAGGAAGTGCTCCCCTTTTAATGGAACGTCTCATACATTAAAGGCGGAGGGCTGTGTGGAGGATTCCTCATGCACATGTCAGCTTTCATTTTTATGAAGACTTCTAGGTTATTGAGGGCCTTAAATGTGCATGGTAAATGGTGGCCCGCTTTTATTAGGATGATGCTGTGAGCACTGTGTTTGGTAATGCCAGGGCCCAGTACTGTATTATTGATACCGATCTCAATGCAAAATGCAGAATGAATAAGAAGACCCTGGAGAAATTGCAGTGAGGAAAGAGAGAGAGAGAGAGAGAGAGAGAGAGAGAAAGGGATAAGCAGCCTGTTAGTCTGGCGAAAGAGAGTATCCTCCATTTTAGCAGTATGTGTTATGGTGTGCAGAATGACTGTAAAATTCTACACGGAGCAGAACACAGTGGATTTTATGGCAAGATTGATCTGAGCTGTAATGGATGAATTTCTGTTTTTATTCTTTCTCCCTTTTCTCCTTCTATTTCTAACTGCAATCCTCAGTAGCATGACTCATGATCCCCAATGGTTGTTGACGCTTGCCTGCGTTTTGATTGGAGGATTAGCAGAAGTAGCGGTTGTTGTCTTGTCATTAGCGCTAGTTGACACTGAATGGGTGAGATAGTGAGCAATGTGAAAGAGTTCATTCACCCCCCCCACCCCCACACACACACACCTACCACCATCACCACCACCACCACCTCTAGTTTATCAGCTTCTCAGGCATTGCGGCAAAGAAGAAGCCATTTTCTTTTCAAGTGTGGGGGAAGCCACGCGCTTATGAATGCTTATGGCGCTAATAGGAAGCCGTCACGTTGCCACTCAGGCCAGGCTCATGCCGTTGAAGATCAGCCACTTAACTGCACCCTTCAATCTCATAACATATCAGTCAGGCACAGCTTTCTGTGTCAGACCCCCTGCATGTGATTAAACCAGAAGTGGCGGCAGAGTATTATGTGTTATGAGTCTTCTTCACACTACTCATGGATTTGAAGGCAGTGTTGATTTCCCTCAGCTGCAACTGTCACACATGTAAGCTTTCAGTGGAGCCAACCTGTATTACACGTGTGAGAAATGTATTTGGGGGTTGGGGGGGGGGGGGGCACCATTCTAAGGCATTAGTGTGCATGAATGTGACAGCTGGGATGATGTGTGGGTATATATTTTTTTATGTATTTCTTGCTGTTATTTATTTTGCGTGAATGAGTGCTTTGAGACGCCCTCCCTGCCGTGGAGGCTCATTATTGGTCTTAATCGTTTTTGTTAATCCTATTTGCCTTACATGACACTTTCAAGCCGGTGGCATGTGAAAAGTGTCTGCGCGGGACTTTCATCTGACTAAAGTCCTGTGCAGGAGTGGATTATGGGATGGCTTTGGCGAACCATGTCCTCCACACACACACACCTCTGGTATTTTTGCACTACGGTCACACATGGACAGCAAGTCGACATGCTTAGGGTGGCGCTTTCGATGCCCACACATACTCAGCACATGTGGCGAGCCACTCGCTCTGTACGTGATGCGAACGCCCACAGAATTATTAGGCCCGGATTTCATCTCACGCCGTCACACTTTTTTTTAATGGAAACCATTTTGTGAGTCAAAGGACTTGTAGTAGCACAGCTTCTTATCTCTACTCCGAAGTATTTCTCCTACACATATCAGCACAGACACGTGCACAGACACACACACACACATATACATGTGCACACATGTGCACGCACACACACACAGACACACACACACACACACACAAATGGATACTTCCATGTGTATGCGAGCTCACACACAAACACACTCTCGGCTTCCCAACTAATTCATATGGTCTGAAATCAGGGCTGAAGAGCTCAGACGCAGTGACAATGCATTCGTCATCCTCCTCCAATATTGATACTGACTCCCTGCGTGACCCCATTAAAAGTACACACAGGCGCAACCTGTTTTTTTTGAAACCGCAGAAAAAGGCCACAAAGTGAAAATGCACATCAATACTTCCTCCGTGAGGTTACAGTCCATCCTTAACCCTCGAAAAATTACAAAACCCCGTCATATCTCTCCTCTGAGGCACTCTGAAATGGAGCCCAGAGGAACATCTCTCTCTCTCTCCCTCTCTCTCTCTCTCTCTCTCTCTCTCTCTCTGTCTGTCTGTCTCTGTCTTTCTCTCTCTCTCTCCCCCAGCTCCAGTTGGCTGATGGCTGATGCTGCGGCAAACATTTATATTTTATACTTTAATGTGCAGGCATCACAACAGCCAGCCCTAGCTGCGGGGCGTCGCCAGCGCCCGCAGGTAAATGTCACATCAGATCACGGCCCAGAGGGGGAGAGGGAATTGGAGTCCCGTCTACAGCAGCTATACACTCAAGCCACGGATTGTCAAGAGAGAGAGGAAAGGAGAGAGAGAGGGAGGGAGAGAGAGAGGGAGAGGGGTAGTAATTGTTGTATAAGCACCATGCATGCCGGGGCAAGGCCTGAGATTGTGTAGTTGAATAGTTCCATTTCCCACACGTCAGTTATTCAGTTCCATGTCAATACTTATCAATGTGTTGGGCACAAAATGGAGTCCTCCAGTTTATTATTATTTTTTGTCATTTTATGGTTATTTTTTTTATTTATTTTCTTCTTTTTTTGCTGATTTCTTTTCGGATTCTGAAAGCATCTGCATGA
Organism: Alosa sapidissima; assembly: GCF_018492685.1. NCBI lineage: Eukaryota > Metazoa > Chordata > Actinopteri > Clupeiformes > Clupeidae > Alosa > Alosa sapidissima. Next base: position 6,900,833 of record NC_055976.1, read on the forward strand.
AGCGCCTGTGAATA
>NC_055976.1:6905846-6923346 GCF_018492685.1 Alosa sapidissima
TAGACGCCTGCTTCTTGATGGGAAGTGGGGCGACTGCGGCTCTCCCAGCGGTGGCCATTAGCCGACACTCCCGGCGCCAGGTTGACCCTCACCAGAGCCCCTAAATTACCTCACCTTGACCAGGCCTGGGTGGAGGGAGGGCCGACGTTTTTTTTTTTTTGTCAGCTCACCAGTACGGTATTGATTTCTCCTGGTTATATATCAGGTCACACGTAAAAGCCTAGACGGCAAAGGTAATAGGCTCTCCCCAGAAACAACAGTTGTTCTGTGTTTGGCGCACGCGCGTCCCACATGAGAAGGTCAAATCGTCTGTTTTGACTGGCTTTTACTCCGGGGCGCCGCAATGTTGAACTGTCGGAGCATTAAAGACCGTGCGGCTTTAATTTGATGAGAACCAAAAGCAGAGTTCATAACTCGATGTCAAAAGCAATCAGGCTCCAGCACGAGCCGAAGGAGCGGTTTTTGCACACACCGCGGTGCTCGGCATGCATGACTATCACGGCACGTCCCGCAGTACACCGCGTTTCCCATCAAGATGAAGATGAATTGTTTGTTTTCATTCCGCTGTTTCAGAGAGGTCAAACATTTTGTGACCGATTCTCACAATTATGCCGATGATGACACGTGGTAATTGAACTAGCCTCTTGACGTCTCCGTGGTAATGGGCTACACTTCACAGCTCAACTGTGTTGTGTGCTGTGGCCAGTTTCCACGCTCGGTTAATGAGGGATTGAAAACAGGTTACGTTTCCCATTTGTTTTCCCCATTGTTAAAAAGGAATCTCACCTTGTTTCTGCTGAGCCTGAAACCCCGGCGTTGTTACTAAAATAAATAAAAATAAAAAAACAAACAAAAAAAGTGTGCGGTAAAAAATAGCACACAGAGACCCTTGTGGGTTGGGCTCAGGCTGGTGTGTGTGTGTGTGTGTCTGTGTGTGTGTGTCTGTGTGTGTGTGTGTGTGTGTGTGTGTGTGTGTGTGCGCGCGTGCCCAGACTTAGCTCAGCTGCGCGGCCTCTGCCTCCTCTCTGACTGCACGGTGCCTCCGCTGGGACTCTGGGGGGAAGCCGCGTGGCTGCAGCTGTGTGCCCACTGGCACTGATGACAGCAGCGGCAGAGGGACAGAGGGTGTGGCCGAATGAAGCGTTCACTCCAGGCCTCCCGTCTGCCTGCCATCACAGGAGGGGACAGAAACGGAGAGAGGGAAAGAGAAAGAGAGAGAGAGAGAGAGAGAGAGAGAGCAAACAAACTCCCCATCGTCCCTCCTCCTGGCCCCCACTTCTATCTCACTCTTTCGTTCTCTTTTTCCTTCCAGCGATAATCATTTCTTCCTCCCGTTTCTTCCCTCCCACTGGCGGTGGGGTTTTTGGCTGTGAAAGGCTGATAATCGGGGCTGTGATCGGCGAGGCAGAAAGGCCACTATTGTGCACGAGCTCCGAACCCCCTCTCCTCGCGTGGCCTCGGCGTGGAGTGGACGTGCTGCTGTGCACACCACGACTCGGGAAAACTCCGCGCTCCGGCTACCTGAGACGCGTTTCACGTTAGCCGCCGCGTTAAACTCTCCTCTGTCGGCCTCCTCGTGGTTGTGTGCGGAGATCTCTCAGTGTCGCACAGGGGGCTGTAATCACTTGAGCTCTTTGAGGTATTCGCCCTTTTGCGGGCGCCGACTCCACAGCGAAGGGAAATGCAATAGACTTGTTCGGGGAAACCAAGACAAGTGGAGTGACATTCAACGTAATACCGTGTCTGTGGCCTTTCGGCAAAGTTGTGATAAACAGGAGAGCAGAATAAACCTTGAATGTGGCTGGCGATGGAGAGGCCCTCCAAAAGTGTCACGAGGGATTTGCTCCTCGCCTGGAGGCATTAATAAGAAAAGTCTCAAAATACGACTGAAGTAATAAATATTCATTATACGGTCATTATGATCCTGACATTATCAATCTGCTCCCAATTATCCATGCGAGGGTAGCTAAAATGATACGCTATTATCTCTCATTTTGGAATGCCGTCGTTTTCAAAGGCTGTTCAAATATTATACTCGAGCTGAAAAGATGGTGTGGACGTGAGGGGCAGTGCTCACTCTGGTGGAGTCGATACTGGCGTCCAGGGCTTTTATGGTTGCCCTGGGAACACTTCCCTGTTGGAGAGTGCGATGGGGCAGGAGCGGCAGCTGGCCCCCCCAGTGCGTGAAGCGGGGCTCCAGTCCCATGATGTTTGTCCATAAGGTCCGTGTACATTTGGCGTGAAACGCTGATTTCGTCATGTTGACCGACAAGCTTAGTGCGGTGGAATTATCTCTGGCAAAGAGAGCCTGCTTTCAAGGAAATCAGCTTTAAAACACACACACACACACACACACACACACACACACACACACACACACACACAGCGTGCAGGATTTTGTTGTGTGATTTATTGGGTGCTAGCATGTGGCTGCTGCTAACTGCTAGCTGCCACTGTCACCAGCAGCAGCAGCAGCACTGTGTGTTGCTCAGCTTCCCACTAAAGGATGATGGATGAGGAAGGGGGCAGGCCCTGTCCGTCGATAAAGCACATGCCCATTCCCAGATGCCACAGCAATGAGCTGCGCTCCCCACCCACCCCCTCCTCTCTGAGGCATACTAATAGAGCCTGGTAGATGGCTCAGAGCACACAGACAGAGCCAGCATAAATGTCAAATATTGACACATGCTGTAAGTGCCTCAGGGGCTCCCGTCCAGATTTGGTGGGTTAGCTTTAGCCTGTTAGCCTTTTGTCGGTTATGAGGCGTTCAGTTCAATTCAGCTCATCTGCATTGATTTTCCAGACGCCTTGGGATGTGATACACAGCGGAAGGCATGGGGGTGATATCCATATGTTGATGGTGCCGTGAGAGAGCACAGGCCAAGAGCCGTGCATCTCCAATAAGGCCTGAGTAATTCAACCATGGCCTGTTATGGGGCGAGGGAATGCTATTCCTTTCAGAGTCACCAAAGAGGACTGTTCTGGTTTTATGAAAAATCAATAGCAATGATGTAATCTGCAATCCATGTTCCACTGTGAAGAGCGAAGAGAGTAGTTACAGCTGCATAACTTAGCCAGATAATGAAGCAGAATGTCACACCATTTCTCTGGCACATATAGGGCAAGTTTTATTTTTTAAAGCTGAGTGGAATTTCAGCAATGGCTTTGAATTTAATTGAAAATCTAACATGCCATAACGTTAAATTAAAACAGGGCTGTTTGTACAGCAACACAACAGGATGATGAAATTGCACTGTGACTCACCAGTGACACTGAGATGTTTGGAGCTGCAGCAAGTCCATTTCAGCATTCAGAGCATTTTTTTCCACACGCAAAGCCTTGGCCTGCTGTGAATACTCCCAAGGGACAATGGCACTCAGTGCAGAATATTAAGAGCCCTGACTTTCGGTGCTTTCTTCAGGCACGCTCTTTTATCACCAAACCCCAAAGCTCACATTACATATTACAGTGTAGTGCTCTATCTACAGTATATATAGATAGTATATACTGTCTCCTCGTCTAATTACATACAATATATGGTAATAGGCCCAAGGACAAACAAGCCATTCAGGTACATTATTAATGCTAATACTGTTTGGACTGTACAATTTCCATTTGATTTAGTTCTGCCTCATATACTTATACTTAATTGTTAAGAATACACACTGTCAGCCGTGGCCATCAGCCGTGGCCTACTGGTTAGCGCTTCAGACTTGTGACCGGAGGGTTGCCGGTTCGAACCCCGACCAGTAGAAAGCGGCTGAAGTGCCCTTGAGCAAGGCACCTAACCCCTCACTGCTCCCCGAGCGCCGCTGTTGTTGCAGGCAGCTCACTGCGCCGGGATTAGTGTGTGCTTCACTGTGTGCTGAGTGTGTTTCACTAATTCATGGATTGGGATAAATGCAGAGAGCAAATTTCCCTCAAGGGATCAAAAGAGTATGTATACTTATACTTACTTGTCCCCCCAACATAAATACACACACAGACACCTTTGTACTGTACACTGTCAATAAGATAAAGGTGTGTGTGTGTGTGTATGTAGGTTTATGTGTGTATGGAGGTACCTTTGTGTGTTTGTGTGTCTGTGCCTGGGTTCCTGCGTGTGTGTGTGTGTGTGTGTGTGTGTGTGTGTGTCCTCTCTGCTTGTGGTAAAGCCAGGCTGCTTCCACAGCAGGGGATGATTCCACACAAGACGGAAAGGGATAACGGTGCAATCCCACTCTCCCTGCCATTGTGCTTCCCTCTCCATCTCTAATGTGTGGCAGTGAGCGAAGGCAGCGCGCCTATTTTGGGCTGCTGTTTGTATAGTGTGTCCGCTCGAATTAGTGGGAGCATGTGTGTGCTCTGTCCCCCGGGGCCTGTTATCACTGCAGCCAGGGTCTGCTAAGTGGACCCAGAGACGTCCCCGTGTGGCCAGGGCTAACGCCACCAATCTGCGTCCCACCGGGAGGAATGTTTGTTTAACAGAAATCAAACATTTGCCTCTTAATGCACAAGCACATACCCCCCCACCCCACTGCCCCCAAACCTGAACACGGATCTCCGACCCTTCTTCCTTCTCAGCCTGGTGGGGCAATTATGCATATGAGAATGAGGAGAAGAGAGAGAGGGATGGAGAGAGAGGGAGAGAGAGAGGCAATCCATTTTTAAACGTTATTTCAAGGAATGTGATGCTGGTCTGATGTTTCGCACGTCGACTCGAGCATGAGTCTATTTCAGAGGCAATTTTTTCCCCAGCTCGCTAAAATAAGATGTGTTGTAACAGTGCTATTCTCAGCTAGAAGGGAGGGAGGGAGGGAGAGGGCTGCAGTATCCTGTGCTCACTGCATGTGGTGCCTAATGAGGATGAGTCGAGTGTATGCATGGGTGGCTGAGTGGGAGTGTGACTTGTGTGTGTGTGTGTGTGTGTTTGCGCATGCGCAAACATGAGAGTGGTGGTTGTGTGTGAGAGAAAGAACAGCAGCAATGGCCCAAAGGTATTTCTCTCTGCATCTCGTGGTACATGAGTGGGAGAGCGCCTGCCTAGAGATGTGTTTGCCATTTACTCTCTCTCTCTCTCTCTCTCTCTCTCTCTCTCTCTCTCTCGTTCTGTCAGCGCACACGTGTGTGTGTGTGTGTGTGTGTGTGTTTCTACCTCTCACTAAAAGTAAGCCTGTGCCTCTGTGTGTGTGTTTATCTGTGTTTTGGGATGTATTTGTGTTTGCTATGCACTCATAAATAGTATTGAAAAGTGTTGCATTTCAACAGCCACTGGGATGTAGTATTTGCTTATTGACTACGTTCAGTTTACCTGCCTTTACTTACAATGTTGAATATTCCTGCACAATTCCCTAGGCCACAATGAAATAAATAAATAAGTGAATGCATTCACTGTAAGCTCGCTTGAGAAACAGAGATTTGCTTTTTTGCCTTCCCTTGTCTCCCCCTCTACCTTCCCTCACTGCCTCTCCTCCTGTCTTTTTTCTCACTCCCTCCCTCTCCCCCTCCCTTTCTCTTTCTCTCTCTCTCTCTTTCTCTCTCTCTCTCTCTCTCTCTCTCTCTCTCTCTCTCTCTCTCTCTCTCTCTCTCTCTCTCTCTCTCTCCTCTGTCTTCCTCTCTCATGCACTTGGGCATCCCTCTGTGGTCATTCCTGCAGTTGTTTCCTTGAAATCCCCTCCGGCGTTTGTGTGCTTCTGATAATTTGTCTGTCACAAATTTAACTGCCCAGTGTACAAGGGGGATGTGGGGGAGTGTGTATGTATGTGTGGGAGAGTGTGTGTGTGTGGGAGAGGCAGGGGAGGGGGGTGTTTCTTAGCAGCTAACTCTGTGATGCTCTGTCCCATCTGGCTGTCAGAGCTGTGGCTCAGCCCAGAATAGAAGCCTTCCATCCTTTCACATTTCATGGCTGAATTGCTGTATTTGTGCACAACTGTAGATTTCTGCCACCGCTGCCTCTTCCTCTGTCTCTGCCTCTCTCTCTCTTCCTCTTCCTCCATTTCTACCTCTCTTCCTCTTCCTCCATCTCTACCTCTCTTCCTCCATCTCTACCTCTCTTCCTCTTCCTCCATATCTACCTCTCTTCCTCTTCCTCCATCTCTACCTCTCTTCCTCTTCCTCCATCTCTACCTCTCTTCCTCCATCTCTACCTCTCTTCCTCTTCCTCCATCTCTACCTCTCTTCCTCTGCCTCAGTCTTCCCTCTCACAAAATTGGACTCAAGCTCACACAGCACGCTGCTTAAGAAACCGTACATGTTTTGTTTTTTTCCCGTTTTCTTCTCTGAATTCCTTTTGCAGGATGTGTTCGTGCTTGGGTCATCGGGGAGATGGTGGGTGTCTAATTTGGACAGAAATAGGGGAAGGGATGAGGCTGCTGTCCTCGTGTCAACCCAGCTGGGGCTGATGCAGCTGCATGTGTCTGTGTCATTTTTTCATCCTCCACTCCACACCACCCCACCCTGCCATTGCCCGATTCTTGGTGTGTGTGTGTGTGTGTGTGTGTGTGTGTGTGTGTGTGTGTGCGTGCCTGTCTGCATCTGAGTAAACAGAGGAAATAATTTATACTCTGCACACTGCGCGAATCCATTTGTGTGTGAAGTGCTGGAGAAAATCGGAAAACATTTGAACGGGTGTTGCATCTAATGAGATTAGGGGCACGAGCGCACGTAGACGTCGACACCGAGATAAACAGTGATAACCCACGCACACACACACACACACACACACACACACAGACACACACACACAGACACACACACACACACACACACACACACACACACACAGACACACACACACACACACACACACACACACACACACAGACACACACACACAGACACACACACACACACATATACAAATACAAATATAAACACAGACAGGCACATCCCACTCCCCACCCCACCCACCTCCCCGTAATCAGAAGATAGGCACGAGTCACGCCTTAGTGGCACCTTGGTGCGATGTGGAGCGCTATCGTGTCCATCTGCGTGTCTCTGTCATTACGCTTTAGAGTGCAGGAGAGGAGCCGAGGAGGAGGCTGAGCTCCCGCAGTGCTGTGCTGGAGGAGAGCGAGGCTTCCTCGCACTCAAGTGTCCTTAGCGTCAGGGCTACGTGCGCCGCTACCTCCACCGCCACCTCCACCTCCATCACCGGAGCAGCCAGTCACAGAAAGGAGTCTTGCCCAGGCAGGGTTGGCAGAGATGCCCTGCGGGCAGGAGGAGGGGGTGGTGTCGGAGGGTGAGGATGAGGAGAAGATGAAGGTGTGGATAGGTGATTAAAGCGGAGTTGGCATGGAGTCAGTGGAGAGGAGTGGAGCGGAGGTGGTGAGGTGTGTGTGTGTGTGTGTGTGTGTCTGTCTGTCTGTCTGTCTGTCTGTCTGTCTGTCTGTCTGTCTGTTTGGTACTGATCAGCTACATACTTACCTGTGAGAGTATGATGTGGTTGTGGTCCTGTTTCTGTGGCATCTGTGTATATGTGTGTATGCGCACGTGCGTATGTGTGTGTGTGTGTGTGTCTGTGTGTGTGTGTGTGTGTGTGCCGCCACTATTGACTTGTGGTTGTCACACTGTGATTAGTGGGAGATATCACACTCGCGGGGTCCAAGGCGCCCATCGATCCTGGAACCTCTGCTCTGTCGATCAGGTCATTTTTAGCCTGGCCGCGCTTTCCCCCCACGGACCCTGCTTATCTGGCCAAGGCTGCGGCTTCCAGCAGCTGCTCCATCTCTCAGCTCCAGCCAGCGGGCGAATGACAGAGATAGAGAGAGAGAGAGAGAGAGAGAGAGAGAGAGAGAAGGAGAGATATAGAGAGAGAAGGAGAGAAAGAGAAAGAGAGAGAAGGAGAGATAGAGAGTAGGAGAGAGAGAGAAATAGAGAGAGACTCAAATGAAGGGGGCCAGGATGGACGAACGGCCTCAAAGGCATATTGTGTGTGTGTGTGTGTGCACGCTTAGATATGGATGCCATTAAAGTCCAAGTGACTTTCAACAGCTGTGCCTGTGCAATAGCTTCTTAGTGGATGGAGTCGGTGAGATAATATGCAGCTAGCAGCATGAAAGGCTCCTATGTGTGCCCGTGCTAATGTGTGTTAGCATGTGTACAGTAAATGTGCATAAAGGCATTTGAAAGCATTATTTCCAACATGAGCTTGCTCTCAGAAAAGAGCATTTTTTAATGCATAATCCCCGGTGAACACCTGTGTATTTGTGTGTGTGTGTGTGTGTGTGTGTGTGTGTGTGTGTGTGTGTGTGTGTGTGTGTGTGTGTGTGTGTGTGTGTGTGTGTGTGTGTATGCCGTGCTGTGCAGAGTAAACATGCAGTCCCTCGCAAACCTGCAACTAGCAATCAGCGGCCGGCCAGCACAGCATGCTTGTGTGTTTACAACGATTCAGATGTGTGTGCTGACCTATTTGGGCCATCTGATGTCAGGTTTCATTGTCCATGCTAAAGCATGTGTGGTGGGAGAGAGCATGTCAGCTGTTGCTTAATCCCCCGGCTCATTCCACCAGCAGGCTCGCCTCCCTCAGTCCCAGAGAGAGCAGCCAGAGCCTGATAGTCTATGGCACTGTCACCGCTTTCAAAAGGGGGGGGGGGGGGGTCTGCAATTTCTTTGTAATACCAGCGGAATCGATTCGAATCTGGCAAGCCTGTAATCTAAATGGGAAGTCTTAATAACACACTGGAAAAACAAGGATATTATAGTCTTTCCAGAGGAAATAGCACGGAGGTCTTGCAGACACAGTCTTCTTGCAAGACTGACTGCCTGACTGCTGTCTAGGAAAGGAATGAATCTCAGAGCCATGCTAATACACAGCCTGCCACGCTGACTGACAATGTGCTATATCACATGTATGATCCTGCAATGTACTGTAACTATGGATACCGCGCTGTTTCGAGTCACGCTGTCTTGAAGTGGGGGATCTGAAGCCGCCTCTCTGTTTTTGACCTACAGTCTCTCGCACAGCTAAAGCGCTGACAGGAAGTGACATCAGAAAGCGCGCGGCCCACGGGCTGACAGGAAGAGACTTTGGAATGGAGAGGAGGCGAGCGCTCTCATGGGTGTGTGACACATCCACACTGCTTCTGTCGCCTCGGTATCCTCCTCGCACCACAATGAGATGCAAAATGGAAATTAGCATAAAAAGACCCAGTGGTGTCGTGAAAAGCAAGGGTGCTATAATGACTCTGTAATGAGACACGATCCTGCAGAGGAATACCTTTCACACACACATACCCACACACACACACACACACACACACACATACACACACACACACAAAAACATGCACATACACAGACAAATGCATACACTAACACCCACTTACACTTTCACTTGCACACACACACGGACATATGCACACACACACACACACACACACACTCACACACACCTGAACAAACCTCACACACCCTCACACATTCATACTCAAGCCCACACACTCACACACACACACACACACACACATTATCCCACACACCCCATTTTGCAGGCAGCTCTAGTAAGACTTGAGGGATTTAATGGCTGTGTGGGTAAGATGACTGAGGGGAGGGAGCCTCGAGTGCACTGCTGCTGCTGCTGCTGCTCATGCTAGCGCCCTGGCGACGGCGATGCCTCTGAAGGACTAATCGGCTGTGGGAGAGCCGGCGTAGTGGGCCCGGCGCTGGAGAGCCGGAGCTTACCAGGCCCCCCGCGTCACCGCCGCGGCCCCGCACGCTCCGCTATCTCTCCAGAGGCCGCCTGCCAGAGGCTCAGCGGAACCAGTCTCATGACACGCCGCTGCCCGCTTACATTATGGACTGCCGGAATATCATACCGCTCGAAAATGAGCTCCCTGGGAACGTCGGTTACGAAAAAAAAGGCAGAGATAACCAGAAAATCGCTCCTCCACTCGCACTTTGAAGAGTAATGTGGAGATGATGGACACAATAGTGGCCCGGATAGCAAGTCCCAGCGGAAATGTAAGAGTGATCGCATTGATTTGGGAAGGTGTTGAAGGACAGGGAAGGTTAACTCCTCTATATGTTGTTTGTTCTTTTTGACGTGGGCTGGTCTGTCTGCATTTCGTAGATCATCTCCATAACAGTCGTCTAGCGAATCCCAGTACAGAGCTTCAGAACACATGCATTGTGGGGGAAAAAACACACACAAGGATAGGCGGCAGCCTTGATTCAGATCACGTGACTATCCACTCCATCCACTCGCCACCCACGGCAAACATAGTAGCCTGGGTGTCCTCCCTGTTCCAATCAAAGAGGGTAGGAGCCCCCACAAACAGATCGAATCACACAATCGTGAAATTGATTCGAGGGGGTCATAGTTCTGTGCTTGCTGTTGGCCTGACAGGTTTAGGCTGTAATCTGTGGCTCAGGGAGGCTATAGTGCAGTGTGAAGAGGTGGTAATCTCCTCACCCCAGTCTTCCCCTCCACCCGGAGTGAGGGAGCCATTGTTGTGGCGCTGGTCAAGGCACAAGGTCAGTGTTTTTATATCTGTAGTGAGTTATCCCCTGCTTGCACCAATCGGAGCATCTGCTATGCAGGCATTTAACTAGTGTCTTGAGAGGGGCAGGCGGTCGAGGTCGACAAAGCACAGAAGAGCGGCGTTTGAGTGGGGCCAAATGAATGATTACCTCCGAGCCCCTGTCATAATTCACAATGACCTCAATCTGCCACTAAAGCTGCTCGGTGATGGATATGCTCACTGTTTAGGTGCCAGGCTCTCGCGTCAAGCATAGTTAGATAGAGTCGGTGCTATCTGTTTCCGCCATAAAGCAAAAACAAACCCCAGGATAGATCAATGTCACTCCAGACTGCCAACCTATAGTGGAGATTAAATTGCTCCAGGATTGAGTCTGTGAACTGTTTCCCTTGAACTTGGAATGATTCCCTTCAGAATCATTTGGTTCTCCAATTAAGTGGCTATCTCACTGATCCACCAAACATGGCAAAAAGAGAGGCTTAATAATGATAGTTACACAGGATTATAGGAGACACAATTCAAATCACATTTTTTCATTTTTGACTGGTTCTATCAGTCAAGTCACCCAAAATACAACAGTGACAACAAGACCTAAAATTCAACTGAAATTATTGCAGTAAAATTCAAAAGCCTCTCATCGCAATCAAGTTCATCTCTTCCATCATTCCAAATGAGTATATCTGTTGGCATAGTAAAAGCTTGTGTTTAGCTTTTTTTTCTGTCTGTTTTTTTCCATGATAACATTAAACAATAGTAAACACTTAGTCATGTTTCAACCCCCATGCTGCTTGGGCATGTGGCAAATCTTATTGTGTGTTGGGCATTTTCTGGCTTCAACTGTGAGCCATCTGGCTGGTCAGCGTCCGTAGGAGAGGGGCCAAAACCAAGGCAAAGTTCATTTGCTTGGCAGGAATAAGACAACAAAGGATTTCTGGGGGTGAGATAAAAAGGCGATTTAGACAAACACAAACCCCCCTTTTGGCTGTGAACTTCTCAGGATGTCATTGGAGGATGCCACCAACTGAACGGGGAGCCTGTGTACTGTATCTGGTCATGCAGTGGAATTCTGGGCTAAAAGTCTCGGCAAACCCCGAGTTCTGGGGTTTTGCCTGGTCGCAAGTGCAGTTGGCTTGCATTGATGTTGGGTGGTGGTGGTGGGGGGGGGGGGGGCACAGCTCAGCCATTAAAGGCAAAAGGGGCAGGATTATGCCGCGGCTTTTCGGCCCCGGGGCGGCCATCTTTCATCTCCCAGCCACCCCTGGTAATGCTTTCAAGAGCGGAGCCATCCTTGACATCTGCTTCCTCTCGCTGGGGGACTGGCCGCTGTCCTGCGGAGCGGCCCTGTTTGTGGAGCCGCTCCAAACAGCCCGGCCGAACGGCCTGCCGCCCGCTCCCTCGTTTTCTACTCGCCCTCAGAAGGAGGAGGGAAGAGAGAAAAAAGAAAAAAGAAAAAAGAAACACGGAACACGGAACACGGAACACATCCTCAGATCCCAATCGCCCAGCGATGTCCTACATGGACATAAGGAGCGTGCTGATAGTCATCGCAGTGGCACCGAGAGCTCGCTCAAGCGCTGTTAGTTGCATGTGGTATAGCAAATATAGCTCTTTGGGTGGAGGGAAAAAATCAGGACAGGTCACCACAATCTCTCTTTCCAATCTCCTGACCTCAGAGGAGCTGTCTTCTGAGCAGTGAGCAATCTGCAGAAGTGTGTAAACACAGAGCCGTGCGCAGCGGTCCATTATAGCAAAACAAGAGGACAGATCAATTGTGTCAAATGAGGTGATTGCTGGAGGAGGACAAGGCAGTAAACTTGAAGGAGCGGACATGAAAGCACCTCTCATTTTTACTGCAGAGGTGTGAAAGGAACACGAGGGGTGACATTGTGTACTGAATGTGTGTTGAATGGCTGAGCAAGGACAGTCACAGCACACATTGTGTATTTTGTATACAGTGAGGTGCGCCCTGCGGTATGTTTTGCCTCCTTTGTTGTTTAACGTAGTCTTGTGTGCACCTTTTGTAAACACGATTGTTGTTTCTTCACTGCACCTGCTCAGGGACTGGCTGTTGCAGCGCATTATGAGAATCAGTGTTTATTAGTGTGTGATGCCCTGTCAAGACGGACTAAAATGAGCATCGTGTGCACGTACATTCTCAGGATCATTACTTGGTGTGTGGGTTGCAAATTAAATGACTATTATTACTGAATTGTTTTGTTTTGTAATTGACTATTATTATTTGTTGTTTTTATGTTAAAGCTGCTTAGCTTATCTGTTTTTTTCATAAGATATAGTGTGCACGTGAGTTCTCTTGTTCTCTGCAATAACATGGGAGCTCATTGCAGTGTTACTTCACATGTGTCAAAGTGAGTGGCTTCAAGATATGAGATCTTCAGATATGAAGAGGCATATCAGCTGCAGGCATAATGCATGCACTGCGTTGTACCTACGCACAGTGTAGCAGCTTTCACTGTTGTTTGTAGCAAAAGCAAGCGTGTGGGAGAGAAAGACGAGTCTGGCCACAGAGTCCTATTAAAGCACCATTACAGGCTCATAGCAGGAGAATCAATAGGGGGGGGGGGGGGGTAACATGCCTACTACTGGCACATGTCTGTCTCCCACACGAGTTCCCTACACACGGAGAGTTTTTCTTTCAACATTTACAGTGTGTACATTATGCAAGCTTTTACGTAATGAAACTGTACGTGTTGCATCTGGTCCTTTACATCCACATGATTACACATGACATTCTGTAATATCTGTCCTATATTTTTCTATGCATGGCCATCTGGGCTGCTGTTTTGTCAGATTGCTATGCTGATGATCAGCAAATATTACTTCACATTACTATCCTCATGCACCTGTATTATACATATATTTCGGCAGGTAGATGGGAACTTTGTCATTTAGTCACACAAGCAACAGCTGCCGACATAAAACAAAGCTATAACTTGGTGTGCTGTGGTTTCACAACTGCCCCAAAATAACTTCCTCAGGAATCGGACCTTCACCGTCTTTTCTTTTCTGTGTCCTTTTTGTCTCGGCTTCAGGGCTCTTCCAGAGGGCCATCATCCAGAGCGGCTCTGCCCTGTCAAGCTGGGCCGTCAACTACCAGCCCGTCAAGTACACGCGCATGCTGGCGGAGAAGGTGGGCTGCAACGTGCTGGACACCATGGACATGGTCGACTGCCTGAGGAAGAAGAGCGCCCGCGAGCTGGTGGAGCAGGACATCCAGCCGGCGCGCTACCACGTGGCATTCGGCCCGGTGATCGACGGCGACGTCATCCCCGACGACCCCGAGATCCTGATGGAGCAGGGCGAGTTCCTCAACTACGACATCATGCTGGGCGTCAACCAGGGCGAGGGCCTGCGCTTCGTGGAGAACGTGGTGGACTCGGAGGACGGCGTGTCGGGCAACGACTTTGACTTCTCCGTCTCGGACTTCGTGGACAGCCTGTACGGCTACCCGGAGGGCAAGGACACGCTGCGCGAGACCATCAAGTTCATGTACACGGACTGGGCTGACCGGGACAACCCGGAGACGCGCCGCAAGACGCTGGTGGCGCTCTTCACCGACCACCAGTGGGTGGAGCCCTCAGTGGTGACGGCCGACCTGCACGCGCGCTACGGCTCACCGACCTACTTCTACGCCTTCTACCACCACTGCCAGAGCCTGATGAAGCCTGCCTGGTCGGACGCGGCCCATGGAGACGAGGTGCCCTACGTGTTCGGCATCCCAATGATCGGCCCCACTGACCTGTTCCCTTGCAACTTCTCCAAGAACGACATCATGCTCAGTGCCGTGGTCATGACCTACTGGACTAATTTTGCCAAGACTGGGTGAGTTTGTTTTCTAACGTCTTGTAATCTAGCAAAATGGGCGCATTATAGCATGTCACTCAGCAGAGGATTTTAGAGACTAATTTACATGTATTTTGTAAGAGCTAAGTGACATATTATTTCAGCTGTCATTAGGGTGAAGTCCACAATTCTAATCAAATACTGTTTTTGTCTAATTCAGTAAATAGCCTCTGACAATTCCATAGATTTGTGATGATGGTAATTTTGATATCACGCAGTTTGAGGCACAGCCAGGCAATCGTAATCATTCAGGAAACAAAGCTTGTATTCTTTCAGCTGTGCACACAGAGGGAGAGAGGGAGGTTTGCAGATTTTACCAACTTGTCTGAATTAGAAGTATTCTCATGACAAACATATCTTTGCAAAGATGGAGATGAAAACAATCACTCTTTGACCTTGCAGACTGGCACAAAGGCAATAATCAGATGTTAGACACTAGAACAAAAGACACATTCCTGCATATCTTAAATAAAGCACATTTCATTTTGGAGAACATTTTAAACTTTTAAACTCTAATTATAAACATGAGAGACTAATTAATATAAGATTCAAATGAATAATTATTCTGATTTGTGAACGGTGTGTGTAAACGGTTCTAGCTTTGTTCCAGTCAACAACAGATTGCTTGAGGTGCTCGGGATGTGATTTCATCAGCTGTTGAGCTGAAATATCAACAACCTTCTCTTAGAATCTTAGTCTTGCGGGCATAACAGTGTTTACTTTGTTCATTTTTTAAAATGATATGGTTGGGTAAATGAAAAACTATGTATCTGTGAGTTTGTGTGTTTCCATGTACATGTATGTGTCCTTAATGTCTATTGTGTGTGTGTGTGTGTGTGTGTGTGTGTGTATGTGTGTGTGCGTGTGTGTGTGTGTGTGTGTGTGCGTGCGTGTGTGTGTGCTGGTATAGCAGTTTGCCTATTCATGCAACTACCTTGTGCACATCCTCGATATGGATGTCAGAGTGACTGGGATTGATGATATTCATGGGAATGAAGCCAGAGAGAAATGATCAGTGAAACATATCACACTCTGTCCCACAGCTCCATCGACCCGCACACCTCCCTCTAGTCGATCACTGTTTCCTCCCGTTGTTCCTTTTCCCCTGTTTTTCCTGGCCAGCTCAATTTTACCCAGGGCACAAAGCACTATAGATTTGTATGAGGAGTGCTTGTAATCAGCTCTAACAACACAAATCTAATTTGATGACTGCTGTTACCAGGGAGAAATTGATTGGAGGTAGAGGCTCCCTCAAGTATTTTTTTTTTTTGTGTGTGTGTGTGTTCTTCTACTTGCCATAAAAAAAATCTACCCACGTGACCTCACCCTACAGCCCAGATGAGCACGAGCTGGGTGCTAAAATGCTGTCAGCAAAAGTGGTCCAGATGGACAGGCTCAGTTGTGTTACCCAATATTCAGAGAGGGTTCTGAATGACCCTCTGGCCAAACATCTGTCTGATGCCAGACTCAAAGCTTTTTTGGACGTCTTGTGCTCCCTAAATTTAGATGTGCGAGGCCCTCCATTGGCTCTTGTTGTGTTGTGTCGAGCGGTTCCAAATGATTCTGGGGTCAGGGGACTTTCCACTCCCTGCTGATGGACTTCCAGTCACAGTATTTTAACCGCACAGCTCCTTATCCTCCAAATGAATCCCCCATGGCAGCCCCACATCACTCCACTCGCACTCCAACCTTAAACTTTTCACCTCCTCCCAAAATGGCAGAAGGGATAACAGCGTTGCAGCTCTTTTTGCAGCTCATTAGACAACAAAGGCGAGTGTATTTTTCCCCATGAAAACGCTTTTCCGAAAAAGCCAAAAGCCCACGCGCACACCACTCCTTCCGTGTCCGGCTCCGGCATCCGATGTTGACACAGCCGCTGTGAGCTTTAGTGGCAAGCCTGGCTGCAGTGGCATGGACCAGGGATGGGGGGGGGGGGGGGGCTTTTAAGAATGCAACCTCATCTAGTCCCCTGTGGTCTGGGCATTATTGTAGAGGAGGGATTATGTATGGTCTAGCAGTGGGCAGTGAGCTCGTAAAGAGCCCGGGATTAGATGGCGGGATAATAGGGAGCTCAGAGTGCTGCTCAAAGGGTAATTTTGTGCAGCTGAGAGGAAGGATCGAACCACTGCTGCAGCAGGGAGGGGGCAGAGGAGAAGGTGATGGGGATGGAGGGGTGGAGGGTGTGGAGTGAGGTGGGGGCAGATGGAGTCAACACCATCCCATAACACCCCCCCCCCCCCACACACACACACACACTCACTGACCCGTCCACCTCCGGCACCATTACAGCCCCTCCCCTCTCTTCCCCTCTCCTCCCTTCCCTGTGCAACTGTAGACACAGATTATGACCTCCATCTCAACCAATGAACCCCAGCTGTGTTCGTCGACAGTTCCCACAGCCCGCGTCTTGCCAGGAGCTGGCAGTGTTGTCGAGTCGCCCCCCCCCAACCCCCATACACACACACACATACACGTACACACACACAGACACACACTCTGAGATGGCCTTCCATTCGGCGGGAGTGCGCTTACAGCTAGCTCGCGCTCCATAATGAGCTGACCCAGATTGTAGTTCCTGCCATGGCGCTAAATCGGATACGTGTACTACATTATGTCGAGCTTGTGTTTGCTGCATGTCAACAGCATGTACCATTCCCCAAAGCTGCGTTTTCCTTTTTTTTCCCCCCCATCCCCACCACTCGGCAATTCCACACTGCGTTTTGTGTCGTGCATTATTATCCGTGCTTTTTAAGTCATTGCACTTGGCGAACGCAGGGCATGAAAGCGCAACCCTTCGCTTGAGGGGGGTGCTAGTGTTTCTGATTCAGCCGTGCTAAAACTCTAACCCCATAAAGCGATACTGTGGCTGTTCTCTACAACTTGAGGAGAATCACAGGGGCTGTTTGTCTTCGCTCTTTTCATCCAGGCCAGCAGTGCCTGGTAGGAGGCACTGTGCCATACCCTGCCGAGGTAGTTAGTAAGCAAAGGCATCAGCGAGCGTTTTTTTTTTTTCGCCCAGATTTTCACTTCTTTTTTTATTCCCCCAGCTCTCTTGCGAGCTGTCTCTGAGGAGGTAGAGCACATGCCACTTTTAGAAATGAGCACCCACTGCCACACAACACCTCTCTGAGGAGAATCCAAACACAGACTCTTGAAATTCATGGTTGGCTGCCGAAAAGACG